>NW_008663303.1:10916-21254 GCF_000695815.1 Acanthisitta chloris | reverse complement strand
CTGCTTTCTTGTTGGGAAAAGGCAAAAATAATGCTTTTGGAAAAATCTGTCAGTCTTTTAATCATTGTACAAAAACCACAGAATATTTTCACTGATATTGACAAGTGTGAACTCTAAAACACAATGGTGAATTGCCCAAATCAGCCTCAGCCAACATGGAGAACAGTCAATGTTAAACTGAGAGAGATCAAAACATACAAGTACAGAGACCTCTTGATCAAAAATCAAGCAAGAAATACAAAAACATTTTCTAGATAGCATATCCCCAATCTTTGAATAAGCAGCTTAGAAAAGGGATCATGTATCACTGCCTTTTAATTTTCTCTTCCTTTAGTGCTTTTTTAGCTGTCTTGTGGTTGACTAGAACTTAGATCAGGCAGCAAAGTTCTGAAGGTCTGAATGCATATTTTTTCTCAGATGTCAAAAATTATCTAAAAATGGTAAAGAAAAATAAAAATGGTACAAAACAATAAGTCAAAAAGAATTCCTAACAGCAGTCTGCAATAATAGGAGTCTCCATAGATGCCTATGACTGAGATATATAACGCAGAAGTAATTGCCTTGGTGAAAGACAAAACAATATAGCACAGCATTGCCCACATAAGTAAATTCACAAAATCAGTTAGGTTGGAAGGGACCACAGTGGGTCATCTGGTCCAACCTCCCTACTCAAGTAGGGCCACCCTAGAGCACATGGCTCAGGATTACATCCAGATGGTGCTTGAATACCTACCAAGCAAGGAAGAATCCACGACCTCTCTGGGCAATCTGTTCCAGGGCTCAGTGACTTGCACAGTAAAGTTCTTCCTCAGTTTTTGCTGCTACCTCTTGTTTTATTGGTTTCCAACACTGAGCAGAGTCTGATCCATCCTCTTGGCACTTCCCATTCATGTCTTGTATACATTAGTGAGGTCCCTTCCCAGACATCTCTTCTTGAGTCTGAACAGGCCCAACTCCCTCAGCCTTTCCTCATCAATGAGGTGCTCCTTAATAATCTTCACTGCACTCTGCTGGACCTGCTCCAGGACCTCCATGTCTGTCTTGTTCTGAGGAGCCCAGAACTGCACACAGTCCTCCAGGTGTTGCCTCATGAGGGCTGAGTAGAGAGGCAGGTTCACCTCCCTCAACCTGCTGGCAATACTCTTCTTAATGCATCCCAGGATTTCACTGGCCGTCTTAGCCACAAGGGCACACTGCTGGCTCATGGACAACCCATTGTCCACCAGGACCCCCCAATCCTTCTCTGCAGAGTTACTCTGCAGAAGGTCAGTGCCCAATCTGTACTGGTGCTTGGGGTTATTCCTCCCCAGGTGCAGGACCTGCGCTTGCCCTTGTTGAATTTCAGTTGGTTCTTCTCTGCCCTTCCTCCAACCTGTCAAGGTTCCTCTGAAGGGCAGCACAGCCCTCTGAAGTATCAGCCACTCTTCCCAGTCTTGTACCATCAGCAAAGTTGCTGAGGAGGCACTCTGTCCCCTTGCCCAAATCACTGATTATTAAATTGAACAAAACTGGGCCAAATCTGGAACCCTGCAAGTCACCACTAGTGATAGCCTCCAACTAGACTCTGTGTCACTGATCACAACACTCTGGAATCTGTCGCTCAGCCAGTTCTCGATCCACCTCACTGTCCACTTGTTCAACCCACACTTCTTAAGTTTTCCAGTGAGAATGCTGTGGGGCACAGTGTTGAAAGTCTTGCTGAAGTCAAGGTAGACAATGTCCACTGCTCTCCCTTCCATCCCTCCAGGCATGTTTTTTCATTGTAGAAGGCAATCAGTTTGGTCAAACATGACTTACCTTCAGTGAACTCATGCTGACTACTCCTGATCACCTTCTTGTCTTCCGTGTGTGACATTTGCAGAAGATTAAAGTGCACATATATCTAGTCATATGTCAGGTCATATGACACCCTCTGTCACATGAGAATGGGACCACCCACCCATCACATGGTGGAACTTACTACTAAGCTAAGGAATGCTTTATACAACAGGCAGTCTTCACTGAAGGCAACAGAATCAAAAAAGAGATTTCAGTCTTCTGCAAGCTGAACATTCCTAAAAGGCAAGTGCTATTGGAATGAAGAACAGTGGTGAAGGTAGCAAATCAAGCTTTAAACAGGCAACCTCAAACACTACAAGCTGTATAAACATGCTAGCAGAATGCAATAGGTTTGTGTAGCATAATGGCAGTCTGTCTGGCTCTAGATCATATGGAGGGTTTGAATTTTATTGCAGAAGTTTAGAGATGGTTAATTCACTGCACTTGTCATATCCTCAGCTAGACTAAAACACCACTTTAATCAAGGAGGCTGTCCTCATCTCTATCTCCTGATGTGCTGGGTTTTGTATTCTTCTTATATTCCTCAAAATATTTTTCTTTGCTGCTGTAAGGTTTTCTTATCTGCTTTTTGTTTAACAAGCTACAGAACAAATGCAAAGATACCCATGTTATGACTAAAATTGCAACCTTAGTTTTGCAGCAAATATACAAATGCTTAACATTCAATTTACTGAACCTTCTACAAACAATTTCATGCCTCATTTTCCAGCTCTAAGTTGCTACAATGGATATCTTCACAAAAAAAATAAAAATGAAGTAAAGCTCTGGTGTTAAGTATTCATTATATACACTCTCCTTCTAAATTTCTTTGACCATCACAATATTTCTTTGATGTCCCAGCATTTTTACATTTCAAAGACTGAGATAACAATGTGATTTTAAGAAGTCTGGAGGGGAATAAAAACAGAATACACATCTATAGTGTGCAGCAAAGAACCTGCATTTTCTAAGACAGTTTCAGTACACTAGTTCAATTGTCTTGACTTAGTTTTGATTAGTGTTGGACGGGGGTTTGGGGTTTTGTCTTTTTAAATGGAGCAAAACAGGTCATTGAAATCCCTGTTATTAGCAGTGAAAGAGCAATGTTCTTGTAAATCAACAATTGCCTTTTTATTGTTATAGTGTGCAGCAAAGAACCTGCATTTTCTAAGACAGTTTCAGTACACTAGTTCAATTGTCTTGACTTAGTTTTGATTAGTGTTGGACGGGGGTTTGGGGTTTTGTCTTTTTAAATGGAGCAAAACAGGTCATTGAAATCCCTGTTATTAGCAGTGAAAGAGCAATGTTCTTGTAAATCAACAATTGCCTTTTTATTGTTATTTTTATTTTTAGCAGTGAAAGAGCAATGTTCTTGTAAGTCAACAATTGCCTTTTTAGAGTTAGTTATTTTTTATTTTAAATCACTGGAATTGTGACACTCTGAAGCAATTCTCTCACTTCACTTTGAATCCTCACAGGCATGACAATGAAAGGAGCTCTTCTCACACAAGGGAGCCTCTTTTTTACTATACAGTTCACAAATGGACTTTACACAGCTGGACCGAAGACCTCAAGAAAAGAAAACAACTGAGAATTGGCAAAGTGTGAAAATTAATATTGTTCAAAGAAATACATATATTGTCGCTGTGTAGAAACCCAGTACATTTATGCAGCTTAGAGTTGCATATTGTCTGTCCCTGATGCATTTGTTTAAAAATCAAGATCTCTAAAAATATACATGCTAATTTTCTGTATTGATATGCAAGTCATTTGTGTGGCTGATTCCCATATAATGGTGGTGAAACATATAATTTAGTGAGAAAGAAATATGCCAAAGGAGGTATTTTTTCATTTGTTAGCACCTTGCTACCTGCTTATGCTATTTTTACACATTTCCAACTCTGAAGTCTGCTAGTGAGAAAGAAGGAGAAAGAAGTTTATGGAAGGTCATATAAACTACATGTGATTAGCAATTTAAACAAACCACTGAAATCTTTGCTTTATTTGCAGACAGTTACAGACATAGAGAAACCAAAATCCCAAACTGTCATATGTTACTAGTGTAATGGTGCTCAAATTGAATTAATCCATAATTGCAAGACATATTGCTAAATATGTGATGCCAAATAAGCATCTTCATCTGGGCATTGAAATCTTAGGAATTATGAGAGTTTTGCATATGGCTAATATCAAGAGATATTTGACCAGACATGTGAAGAACAGGAAAAAGTCCAAATACACTACACAATGTAGCCTTAAAATGCTATAGTTTACTTTGCACTACAATCTTCTAGCGCAGTGTAAACTATTCAAACAAATACACATAAACTAACATTGCTTTTCAAAATGTCCTGTAGTAAAGTTTGTGTATTTACATAGACACTATCATAGCAATTTCTCAGCATTTCCTACTCCAAGGGCCATGCAAGAACAAAATGCAAGTATTATTATACTCCATGTTAGAGAAGTTGAAACACATACAGATTTATTGCCTGACTCAGTTCAGCAAGATCCAGATACAGTATGGCAAGTGACAGAGCCAATAAGAGAATCTCTGTACAATTTTATACCCAAGGACTTAATCCCATTGCAGTCTACTTTCTCAATATTGGAGATGTCCCTGGAACTGAACTTTCACTGCAGAAGCTCTGTGTCTGAAAACTGCAGAACAGGGTCCAACATTTTAAGAATAGTTTGAGCTAGAGATTTACTCCCTCAGATCTTGAGAAATCTGAGCTGAAGACATCTTGTTTTGTCTGCCAGAACTGTATCATAACTATTTCTTGTTGAAGCTTGTTCTTTTAAAATGTCTATTTCCATTCCCTTGTAATTTTCTAAAAAAGTAATTTCTTTCAGGTTGTCATATTTCATCTCAACAATTTTCAGTAAAGTCTCTCAAGTATAAGGAGGGTTTTTTACAGTATCCTGGGGGCAGGGGGTGGGTGGGGAGGACAAAGAATAAATACCCCTCTGAGAACTTTGTGACCCTTTTCTGATAACCAAAATATTCAAGAATGAGTAGTTTTAAAACCACAGCTTTTCCTAGACTTATAGAAAGTAGCTCTCAGAAAAAAAAAAATTAAAAATCACTGAAGCCTGAACAATATATTTTGCAGACAGAATATAGTTTTAGGCTCTTCCTTATAGTTCTTCCCCATTCAGAGATAAATTAAATGTTCATCTTCTCTTACTCAGAAAAACATACAGTGCACATACTTTGGAAAAAGAATGCACAAGACCATTGTAGACTAAATCACAGAGATGGCAAAATTACAAGAAACAGGGACTGAATATTTTGTCTGAGTTCTGTGGGAAAAATGTGTCAGTGAGAGGGACAAAAAAAACAACCCAGAATTCTAATTCTAATGAACTTATCAAGACCAGAATCTGGTCTTTATTATACTCAGTGTTTATATTTATCAGTTACGGGAATGTAATATACACCTAAAATCTACTTAAAACTGTTTTTAAGTAATTTTAATTTCTTTTTTTAAAGTGTGTGAACATATAAAGCCTAAAATAGCTAAAAAAAAAGTGTAATATTTGGGAATCTTCAGCCTACAACCCAGCATATGTTAATTGTTGCTTGATTTAGACATATTATATGTTGGACTTTCACTTATGGGTTACTTGCCTTTATTGTCAGGAATCTTTTACATTTTGAGGAAGAAATCCAAAAATAAAATAACAGCAACAGCAGAGTTGATGTATAAATGCAAGTTTAAAATTTTGAGCACTTATTTGAACTACAATGGTTTACTTGAATAAGATGTATTAAATGAATGCATGAATTAGCAAAATGTGAGTTCTAGACTTCTCTCTATATCTAACTGCTGTGTATATATTCCTCAGCTGGGTAGTTTGACTGCATAGATACCTGCCTGTGTATTCAAACACTTGTAATAGAGTAAAACAGGTTCTGTCTTTAGCCTTCAACTCAAGTAAGTACCTTAATAATAGATTAAAAGTAAAAAAGACAGGGGAAATATGCAGGAGAAGATCAATGAAAGTTTTAGGACAAAAACTTAGGACAAAACCCCTACAGGCTAAGTTTGTAACTCAAAACAATATACCATGAGAATGGCTTATGTCAAAAAGTCCATGTTTCAAATGCAAATGAGCCCTCCTTAAAACTGGTTTCATGACAGCTCTGTATAGTAGAGTAGTCCCTTTGAATGCTTGTTAGTTTTTGTCCATAACCACCGTCGTTAAGAAGAGGGGGACAACATTGTACTTCTGGATTTCTGAACTCTCATGCGAGGAAGGAATAAGAGGAATACAAAATAACACAGATGCATCTATTTGTGGACTGGTTTATGGTCAGTAATGAATCATATCTGATGAAAAGGACATTATCCTCTTTTTTTCTGAGCCTATGGATATATTAATCATTGGCTTACAAAAAAACCATCTCCCATACTCTGCTACAGGAGAACCACCAACTCTTTTGGATCAAGTTGAGAGCTTTTTTTACTACTGTTATATGACTTTATATAAAAAGTCTGTGACCTTCTGCAGCAACGAGAGACGATGAGGCAAGACCCCTCTCATTAACTTTAATAGGTTTCAAACCAAAACAAAGTCAAAAGTCATGTCTTTGTTTTTAAAATTTCTTACCAGTATTATGATGCAACAATATTACTGTCTTTGGCACTTCACTGTATCTGGTTTAGAATTTATTTTGCATTAACCATTTTTGGCTGTAAGGTTTTGTTTAACTATTACTTATGGCATTTTACTGAATTCCTTGGTATGGCACAGTGTAAACACAAAGTAATACTCAGCTGGTTCCTTTGGCGCCAAGAACAAGAAAAACATGGTCATACTGGGAATAAACCAATAGGCCTCCTCCCAATCCTTGGCTTGGTCATCATCCTCCCAATTAAGTGGGCAACAGAGATTTAATAACGAATGGCATTTTGAAACATAAAATTTATAGTCCTTAAAAGCGACACCAAACCATCCCTGCCCTACTGGGCACAAAGCACTCTGAAAAGTATGGCATAAGGAATAACACATGCATCATTTCCAACTCCAGGGAAACCTTCCACCTCCAAAGCAGTGCAGAACTACACATTCAGCCCTCTCTTCAATCCAACACACTCCATGCACATATAATCATCATGCATCCTGATGGAGAGTTGACAGAAGATATTGAAGAAAATCTTGAAAAAATTAGAAGAATATTCAGAGTTAAAACCCTTTAACTTCTACTGCTCTCACAACAGCTGCCTCTTAGAATCTGAGAGAGTTACAGTGTGAAGCCCTTTACTGTTGATCTTTAAGCTGATACTCTCAAAGAAGGACCAAACCTGTCAGATTCGTACTGCAAATACATAGATTCCTACAGAAACAAAAAGAAAGCATTGGTGTTCTGTACTCAGTGGCATATACCGGGACAACTATTTGGGGAATCTTTGTATGGATATAATGCTTCTGTTTGTCTGCAAAGCACCAAGCTTAAGTCTTATCCCAGATTTCTAACTCACAAAGACCTCCTTCCCTATCTCATCCAATATGCACAGGTGATGATGATGATGATGTTCACAGCCTTAAAGCACTTCTCTCTCCATATCTGCTTCATCATTCCATGTATCAGCAAAGCAGGTTCCTTCTGTATGAATTGATTTAAAGGGTTTCAGGAAACAAAGTAGAAGATGACTGAAGTTCTCTAATCATATCACTTCCACATTATCCCAAATCAGCTTGTCAAATATAATGTAAATCAGGTTTGATATGATACTTTCTATTTTAACAAATTTAAGACTATGTTTTAATGAATATTGTGGATTCATCCTTTGGAATCCTCCACAAGAGCATGTGCTGAGTTGCTCTGTCAGTCCTGGAATATGGGTCAGAGTTGTTGACTTATTCTTAGCCTAGTTTGCCTGTTTCATGCTGAAAATATTGACACTTTCTTCCCCTGTCCTGAAAGAAACTGTCTGTTGGACACCAATAGATGAAAACCACAAATACCTTAGAAAAATAGGTGCAATATATTGGAAATGTAAATCTGCTGGCACAACACAGGGAATCCCTCTCAGTGGAGTTTAATTCATTATTTTATAGGTTCTTTTGATTAAATAAATGCAGACTATTAAAAATACAGGTTTATTTTATTTTCAGGAATTTAAACCTATTCTTCCAACCACACAAAATTAATTTGAATTAAGATTTTTTTCCATTTTTTATTAATCTGTTCAACCTGTAGTTGTTCCTTCTCATTTCACTTAGGCTCTTGGTACATAAATCCATTCTAAATGTTTTCACAGCTGCTCAGAAGGTGTTGATTCTTAGTGTCAACTCATTCAGTCAACTTAACATAATCATTCCCATTTAATGAAACAGTTAACAGGAGACTGACAACTATCATTTTACTGATGGGGTCCAATAGCTGGGAGAGGTGACAGTGGTGTAATTACCAGGCCTGACATACTTTGTTCATTTTTTTCCCACCTTTTTAGGCAGATGAGATGGCACTGTGCAATGTCAACAATCAAAATGGAAATGCAGGCAGTGTGAAGACTCGGGTGAGTAATTACCAGGGGCTGCAGACCTGTGACTACTCCCAGTGTGGCAGGGCTGACAAGGTGCAGATTGTTTTTTATCCCTTAGTGTGAATCTGGCTGTCTCGCTGTTGATAGATCCAGGTGGTAGTATTAATTAATACACCAGCAGGAGCCAGTTCAGCTCTTGACAATGCATTATCCCTACTGAAGAGAAAAGAAAAGGCAGCAATCTGTCATTGAAAAAAAGTAATTCTTTTTGACTTCTTTCTGTTAAGGTTGAAAAATACAGTACAGCTTGAGAAGTAAGAGTTTGTCATGAGAGATGACTTACAGTAACAGATCTAGTCTTACTCTATTTCTGTCTTTGAAAGATGGGTGCAGGTAGGGCTGCATTATTTAATGAAATCACACTCAGAAATGTCAATTCCACTTAGGTTGTTCATATAAGAAATGTTCAGCTGACTAGTCCTGTATGTAGGCATTAAGCTTGTCTTGTTCTGGTTAATTTTTTGTGGACCTATGAACTTTACATCATCAGTTTCCTGCCATTTGACCTGCAAATAAATTCCAGTGGAAAATATTCCCACTGAATGGCAATTAACTGGAATGCAGAGTCAGATTGTGAGTGTAGTTAGGACCTTGGATGTCATCTAAATGTACAGTCATGGCTGTCAGTATTCAAATCACCTGTAAAATATTAGCGATACTATTACTTAGACCATTAGATATTTTACATTCAAAATTTACATTTGAATATAGGTATCAATATATGCTACACTTGGATGACAAACTCTTGTAGCAAGACTATTTCTTATGGGAAAAATTGTAAGTCCAAATCCTCTTTTCAATAGTGGCTACATTTTTCTGGGCGTTCAGTAAATCAAATGTATTTTATGGCATAGGCACATGCAATCCTTCATCTTTAGCTGGGGTAGGTGAAGGGGTATATACTTGAGTCCTCAGCTACATAACATACTCTCATGCAAGCTTTGTCTCCTCTGCTTCAGCAATGGCTTACTCCTGGGAACACACAGTAACCAGTTTCAGCCAATATGAGTCAAGCTGGCAAAACCTTATTTTTTAAGTCATTTAAAATATGTTCCTTTGGTTTTTACTTCAGTAGGCTGGCAATGCTGGCAAGATGATAAGGTAATGAGCCTCAGAAGCACATTTTAGGTGAAGTTAAAAAGAAAACATAGTTATGATCTTAAATGTATGAAGCTGTTTTTGAAAACAGGTCATTGGATGCTCCTTAAAAGTTTACAGTTTAAGTAATAACTACTGATGTGAGCATATTTTGTTAATACCATACTCATAGCATAAATTAGGGAATGTTAAACTCTTTGATCACATATGAATAATTTTTTTTTGCTTGCAAATTTCAGTGTCCAAGTTCTTCCAAGAACTTAAAAGTATGGAGAGAAAATTGCTTCAAATGTAAAACTTTCAAAATATTACATGTAGATCAGCATATACACACCTGAAAATGCATGTCTTACAATGATCTTGTACAAAAACTCACCAAAAAAAACCCCTAAAATGCATATGCCCAACTGGCATTATCTAGAACTGATACACAAATTTATCACGGCTATGTCACACATACAAACCCAATTTTATTGCAGTAACACCCAGTATTAAACTTCATCCCTCAAAATTTTACACTCTATTGAAAGGAAATAATAGTGTTAAAGAAAAGCTAATCCTGTGATCTTTTCACATTTGGCTGCAGATGTTACGCCATATTCAAGGGAAATATTTGCCTGCCTTCCTTCTTACTCACTCAGATAGTTACTGGGCTAGACACACTGCAGTCTCCTTGAATAAAATATCCTGTATAATTGAATGCCTGACACTCAGGATTGAACTGCTGAGACAAGCCTGCACATGCAGTAGTCAGAAGCAATATTAAAAATAGACTCTACCAAATAGCAGAAAAGCAACATACAACAACAAAAGCTGGTAATCACTACTGAGAACTTCTGGTGATGGATATGAAAGCATACTGGGG
>NW_008663303.1:0-10901 GCF_000695815.1 Acanthisitta chloris | reverse complement strand
GGAATGCAAAGAAAGAAAAATAATTTTACACCTACAGGCTGTAATAAGATCTCTGATTGTTGGTATCACACCTGTAGACCTCTGAACTAGTATGGCAGAAATACGGGGGCATGACTCATTTACTGCAATAAACAGCTTGCTGACTGATGAGAAACAAAGTAATTTGTACCTTCTTCTATTTAAAACTTCAGTGGGATGAAAGGCAATTAGGCACCCTCTGCTGTGAGGTGGCAGTGCTGTCCCTTACGAGATGCTGAGTGCCCACAGCTTCATGGATTTCAATGGAAAAGCTGCATCTGTATGGTTATTAACAGATATTTCCCTGAAAAAAAAATTCCTTGGCATCTTGAAATACCTAGAATACAACTACATTTTATTACTGATTTTATTGATTATGATTTGTTTCCCAAATTTAGTGTAAAAAGACACTTAAGGAGATTAATTTTCTCACATGTTAGCAACAAGCAATGTATATTCCTGGTTATATTCCTCACTCTAATGATACTTTGGGCCTAATTAAATTCTCACATCAGTTTTACACAGACCTGTGAACAAATGTAACCTATTTTATAGCTTTCCACACTTCCAGACCCTACCCCAGGGTACATGACAGGAGGACTAGCTGCTTTAACTTCTGATTGAATATTCAAACTGTTGATAACAACAGCTGTGAAAAGTTGATTAACCATTTTAGATATCAGCTTTCCTGGGTGCTACTTGTACACAATAGCTATCCTGAGTCACACTGTGCCATCAGTAAGACTTATTAAATAAGAGTATGATTATTAGAAAAAAGGTAATAAGTGGATTGAGTGTAAGCTTTTGCAGGCAAACAAGACAAAGTGACAACCATTGCTTCATACCTCAATCACCATTCTCCTGTTCTGTGCATTCCACAATAAATGTGAAGGAACTCAAGCCACATTACCATGAAAGAGGCAGAGCTACAGTACAGGTACTGTAGAAGAACTAGGGAACAATGATATATATGTAGACATTAATTCAGTAAACTTAATCTTCTTAGTCCACAGAAACTTATCCATGTCACAACTAAAGAGAGGACAGATTCTAACATACTACCACTGTAGGCACAGATCAAAAATTTTTAAAATAACATATTTGAAACATAGATTTCCTTCTGTGTTTTTCATGACAACATCTGTCTCCAACACCCTATTTTCACCATCTTTTTTTTTTTTTCAGAAAAACAAAGCATATACATACCTACTTGATAGACTACCTTGGCAGTACTTCCAAAGCTACTGTTTCTATGAATTGCATCCCAGAAGTGAGGAACTACATCTTTATGAACTCTGCCAATTATGTTTCTATGGTTTACACCCTTCATGGTTACTTTTAGCCTTCTGGTTTACAAAGTCAAAATGAGGATGAAAAATATAATATTTATAACAAGCAATGATTTCCATTTGATTTTGAAGGCTCATTTAGGGATGGTAAGTGTATTATTTGTCTGCACAATATTATTTATCATAAAAATTAGCTAATTTTCTTCTGAAACCAAAACAATGTATTTTGCATCTCAGTTAAAACAGCTGTTTGTTTGGACATAACCAAATCATTCACTTAGTGGTTCAGCTACAGATTTTCCAAGCCCTAATGCTGATTTACACACACGCTTAAATTCCAAGTTTCTCAAAGTCTGGGTTTCATCCCATTTGTCAAATTTCTCAATATCTTTAGGATCTTCTCAGCCTCTGGAAACTCAAAGGAGATTAACTTGGGCCAATGATAATATTTTTCAAATGACAGATTGAAAACATTGCTGTGGAGGGTTAAGCTAGAAAACTGGAATGTAAAGTCAGAAGAGTCATCTAACTCCTTGGTTTCAGAGTAAGCAAACCAGAACCACAAAGAAGAACAAATTTCCAATTCTCTCTATAATAGAACTATTGTTTTCTTGGGAAAGGCATATGGACATGGCTGTAAGCTAGGGAACTCTGCCTAACTGACGTCTGACAAAGAGCAGAGCCCTAATTGTCATAATGAGAAATATCTATTGAGATGAAAAGTACAATGGTTTAGTAACTAAAGATAAGATTTGTGGACTTGGAATGGAAATATTCCAGTGGTCTTTGAAAGATATTTAAGCGGTTGACAGTACCACTTTTATTTCTGATTATGCCACTGCCCCTTGTCCTACTTTTTAAAAGTAATTAGAATTAAGTCTATGACACAGAGAGTAGAATGGGCAGAATTTAGTTGCTTAATGGCAATGTGCACCTTGGGGGCAAAGAAACTGAAACAAAACTAACACTCTCATCAGTGTTTTAATGTTTTCATCCAAAATAATGCACCTTTCTCCAGGCCTAAAACACAGACATTGCTTCTGTTGCCTATGCCATGCTGGACCATGGTTTGGAACCAGAAACTAGGCCTAACTGAGGATTGCAACACAGCAAGTGTCCTCTGAGGTTCTAATAAGCCTGGACAGGATACCTCAAAAATGCCTTTGCTTCTACTACTTTTCGTTTGCAATAATGATGAGGTTGTGCTCATCTTTTCACGTAAGTAGATGATTGGTCAGATAGATATGGGATGAAAAAGATCTTTTTCATAGAAAATACAGAAACTACTTTAGGACCACTAAGCACGAAGACCAAGCTTTCCTTTGTCCCAGCAGACTTCCTGTTCTTGTTAGTACAGTGTAAAATGACTTTTGAGAAGTCTCTTCAACCCATCTTGCAGCCTATGAAATGCAGCACTGCCTTAAGCCACCAAAGATGTGGATGGAAGAACCTCAGACCGCAAAAGTAACTGACCTTAAGTTATTTCACTTTCCAGAGCAAGTGCCTTCCCTCATTTTTCTTCTCCTGAAAGGAAAGTGTGTCTTACTACAACAAAGAAAAAATGAAGGGACTAACCCTGAAATTGGCACTCTGTTAAATGGACAGGTATAAATCATTGCAGCCCCAACCATGGTTTCAAAGCCCTGAAGGAACAGTGAAATCTTAGACTTGCTAATTCTCTGCTCTGTCTTTGAAATGTTGAATCTCACTCCAATTTTATTTTTTTTTGTGCATTAAAGTATCTAAATCTTTAACAGAAAGTTCAAGCAAGCACCTAAATCCAAGTACAGTTGAGCTTAAACTTAATGTCTGCATAGTTTGGGCTTAAATTATCCACAAGAAAATATAACTTGGAATAAATACACCTATTATATACTAAGAGGGAATTAATGAGCTTAAACAATTAATGCCTGGGAATCTCTTTGAGAACCTCTGATTAAAACAAAATATACTAGTCTAAAATGACATTATTAAAGACTTCATATAAATTTTAGAAGTCATTCATAATGTGAAATGGGAAACCTGGACATAGTATAGAATGACATAAAAACTGTAAAAAATAATTTTGGACAAAGATGACCAAAGATAAGCACTAACATCTAAAAGAGTTTAAAATTTACAAGACGTCAAAGAAACAAAAATAGAAAGTAAAATAACTTAAAGGACTTTAAAGACTAAAAGACACTAAATTTCTAAATTGTGAGAATTAGCATAATTTACTTTGTACAAGTCTTAATTGTTCAATTTTCACATTTTGTTTCCTGTACCTATGAATCTGTGGGAAAGGTTCTGATATCCCTTTTGAAAACTTGGACGGTGATGCAAAATAAACCTTTATTCTGCTTTGAACCAGGGATGAATTCTTTCCCACAAAACCTTTTCTGACGCATCATTATTTCTACCAGTTCAAAAATTGGTAGAAATCATTACTTATTAGAACTTCTCTGAAATCTGTATTTGCAAAAAGTCTTCCAGTCTTCACACTGATCTTTATGATGTAAGTGTCAAGTACAGGCTGCGAACATGAAAGACCAAACCAAATTTAAAGCACTATCTTAAAGCTGGAATAAGAAAATGTCAATGTTAATAACATTCTGATTGCAGTTTCATTTGTATGGTCTTAAATGTGCAGTAATAATGCATTTTCAACAGAGGAATAAAATCAAATTATTTATTAAGAAACTATGAGTGTGTATCATGCAATTCTGTAAAACTGTGATTAATTCATGTTCAGGCAAACCTGTCAAACTGAAATACTCTGTCTGGCCTAGTACACATATTTCGTCCATGCTTTATAGATTTCCTTAAACCCTTGTCTCCATGCTTTGTGATTCATCTATATGAAATTCTTGTGAATTGCCATCACCATGAGACCACTATGATTTGTTAACAATCATTTGCAGTGAAAAGGGGAAAAGTAAGAAACTAGTCTCGGGTTAAGCATGTTCACTGTACCCACAAAGTGTCTTCCCCTGCTCCACAGTGAATTTACACAAAAAAAACCTGTTTCTGTTTCATGAGAATTACCAGTTAAATCAAGCACGTGTGTAAGTATAGTCCTACAACAATAAAACATCTATCTTGAATGTTTTCAGGTAATTGCTTTTTGCCTTTTTAGGTATCCCTCACCAAAGCATATTTTTGTTATAATTTAGGGTTTCTTTTCCTCAAATACAACAGAGAATTTTCCAGCAAAATTGAGAAATCATACTTAGGCTCACCTCCCATCTCCCACTGTATTATATACACCATATATAAAACCAACACACAACTTGGATATTATCCTGCAAGCTCAGATCCCTTTCTTTTCTGTAAAGGAAAATATAACACAATAGCTGTTGTACACGGACACTTTACTAGTCTCTTTTAATTAGATGCTAATTAATGACTCACTAGCTTTAATCATATCAGTCTGGTAATACTATTTATGCCACACAGAGTAATGATCTACTTTATAAGAAATCAACGTGGCACATGTTGACATAGGAACACATCCAGCCGTAATTCACTCTGTGTAAATATATCCACCCATGCTTGGATTCTGAGCAATTTAGAAAAGATACACTAGCTTAGCTGGAAAGAGCATGGAAAGAAGGAGGACGGAAAGAGAGAAAGGAAGGAGTCAAAGAATGGAAACAAAGAAAAGCACATAAGTACTTTCCAAAATATCACCTCTCTCATGCTTTATATAACAAGTACCCATCAATATATTTTATACTCAAATGATGAGAATAACTTTCTAGTTCATCCATGCCAACAGGGTTAAAAGACAGAGATTCATATGTTTAATTTTCATGAAAGGTGTTCCGGTACTACAGCAGAAAACTTATATATTAGATAACTGACTATAGATCAAAATTATTGTGAAATTATCATTGTAGTGGAGGGATAATAATATTTCAAAATGGTCACAGAGTATTTCAGCTGTACAGTGAGCCTAACAATCTCAGAATACCGGGGGAAATTAGATGGATAGAAAATAATTTTCACTCTGAAATAGCCCATGTGTGTCTTAGTTGAAGATCTGGATTTCTGCTTCATAAACATACCAAAATGACCAATCATTACTCCTCCAGACATAGTTCTATGGAAAAAAAACACAAACCACACTGCAGTTGTATGAGAAACTGATGTTAGGACAGATACCAACTATATGGGTATTACATAAAATTGTCTGTGATTTAAATCTGGAACCGCAAGTCCTTCTGAGCTGCCTTTTAGATTTTTATCACTTTATGAAATTAGCTAGAATACTCTGCAAATGAAATCTCTGTCTATCAA
Organism: Acanthisitta chloris; assembly: GCF_000695815.1. NCBI lineage: Eukaryota > Metazoa > Chordata > Aves > Passeriformes > Acanthisittidae > Acanthisitta > Acanthisitta chloris. Next base: position 5,313 of record NW_008663303.1, on the reverse strand, counting down.
GTCTGAAAAAGAGCCACCAAAAACCCACATCAGAAATACCACACACACTAAACCAAAAAACAAGCAAGCAACACGTATTGTGTTTTTCACTGAGCTCAAAAACCAGGAAGTATTCCTTCCATTGCTGTACCAAGGGAGCTCTGAAGAATTAAAGTTCTCCCTCCTTAAAACATTGGTGATTTTATGTAATTACAGTGCAGTATAAAAAATGTTTCATGTCTGCTCTTGTCAGGTTAGTTCTTACTATATACCGTGTAACTTAATGTACCTTAATATACAAAGTGCATGGAGTGATGCATTTTAAAAGTGTGTATAACTTTAGCTGACAGATTTCTTTTCTAGTTGTGATCCTGGACAAACTGCAAAACTTTGGAAGTGTCCCTACCACAGATCTTTGACTTTGGATACACTCTATTTTTTATTCAATTGTCAATGCAAAGGAGCAAAGACTAGGAAAATTTAGTACTTTGTACACAGAACCAATTGCCATGCAAGTGAATGGATAGTCAACCTCTCACATATAATTTGCTTCATAGCTAAAATCCTGTTAAGTATACTGTGGGTTTTTTCAAACTTAAAAGTAATCATGAACAGCTATATAAAATATACTCCACATACAGAAATATTGTAAAATGCAATATTTTGAGAAAACAGTGATATGTGGGAGTCACTGTTTTTAATTTCCCTTTCAGCTGAAACACAGAACATAACTGGACTATAGGAACATATATTTTTAGACAGACAACTGACTTATGTAGATACACTATATACATTCCCAACAATTTTACCATGGTTAGAGGGTATTTATATTCTGATGTGGCTAAAATTGAACATGTCAACACTAATGCATTTTTCTAGGAGAATCACTACTTTCACCATAATTTCCATGGAAAATTTGTGTGCACATGCAGTAATAGACACATTTATAACATCAAAAGGATTCAATTTTCTTTTCAATCATACTACAGTATGAATAGCTTTTCCTATTGAATTTAACAATAAGGCACATTACCACAGTCTAAAGGATGGGTACTTCTGCTTGCTCATATAAAAGTATGTCAAACAATATATATATCACAATAGTTCTGGTTTAACTGCTCCTTTATATAGGTTTGTTTCTAATACATTTGTGTCAGCAGATTTTTTTAATATTATTATTATTTAAATTTGTAAGAAGAGCAGCATTTCAAACTCTGTTTAACTCTCCATAATAATACAAGTCATTAAATATTATTTAAATGTGTGCAGTGACTTTGTATAAAATAATTACATTGCATTAAGAAATCAACTGGAAATACATACTTAGATGCATAAGTTTGGATTTGTAACACTGATTGATAGGCATTGTACTCACTCATAGGCATCATTGCCTGTCACTGCAATTTGTGAGACAGAAAGGGAAGATTTTGCCTGTGAGGTACTGTCTCAACCCTACATTATGTGTAGCAAAAAAGAAAATAAAACCCAAATTGAACCCTAATATAGTTTTGTTTCAACTCCACATTTATTTTGCTGTCATGAAAGAGGATTCTTTCAGAGCCTTTAAGTCAATGAAAACACCCAGACTTGTGGGAGGCCAACTCTGTCACAGAGTATTGTATTACACATTTCACAGTTTTAAGAAAAAAAACCCCAGATCTATAACAGACTGCAAGTTTCTCTATTAATCAAAGATAATAACTGGCATGTTTTTAAGATTCATATTTAAGCCTATTTATTTTATTGTCCATATGACAGAGAACATGTAACAGGACTGTAAATCTCTTGGGGAGAACTCCTCTTTTCATCATACAAGTGTTGGTCATGTCCAGATAGTGACTGAAAATTTGGGAGGTAAGGAAGACATCTTACTAAAACAGTAAGTGGAGACCCACAGAGTGTCCAGACATGAGCAGAAATAATGCCTTTTTCCATTTTCTACTATTAATTCAATCTGTGTTTATGAGTAAAAACCTGACCTGTGAAAAACGATGCTACTTGTTCTCCTTTCTATTGCTCCTTTATTCTTTACTAGGGCTGAGCACTGCTCTAATGGGATTAAAATGAGCAAACTGCCAAAAGCCTGTGGCTTTGAAAATCCCAAATTCCTTTCAGTCATTTAGACAAATATTAATCTTTGTGAACCATGGGATTTTGTGGATTTTTTTCCTGCTTCTTTGAAATAATTTTTCAGAAATCCTTCTTCAGTAGCTTTTTCCAGACCCCTATTATTGTAAAATGGCAACATTTGACAGGAATTACTTAGCTTAAACCAATCAAGTTCCCTTACAGTTAACCTAGTATTTAAGATTCTCACCGAGTCATTCACCCTGTACCACAGGCTTCAATTCTAGCTCTAAGTGCATTCTTCCAGTTTCATACTTGAGTAAATCTGGATTGAGACAATAGTGAACTATGCCTATCAATCTGGAGCCCAAAAGGACTTTAGAGATCTCTTGCAGCTATTACTGTTTGTCATGGAAAATTAGATGTGAGACATTCAACACAGGAACTGCATCAACTAAGAGCAACACTGTTGAGCAATACTGTGTATAAACTGTATTTCTCTTCATTCTCACTGACCATTTCTTATCACTATCCTACTCTACTGTCCTTGCAGACCCCATCCTACACTATCACTCTTCATTTCTCTGCATTTATCTCAGGATATCATCATATCAAGCTTTGTATCTTCTCCCTTTCGTCATTAGAAGATAACATTACAGTAACACAGTGTGGACACATCTGGAACTGATTTCTGTAATCCATAGACTTTTGGCCACTCATCGCAGAGGGAGAAAGCTAGGAACTGAACTTTGTGGGACTCGTATGAATTTCTGCTCACCTGAAGTTCCTAATATTAGTGCTTGTTTTAATTTAGCTGTTCTCTGTTTCACACTGGTATTTGTCATTCAAATGTATACTAGTTCTTGCAGCACAAATGTTTTCTATATTTAGTTGGGAGAAGGGAAGGGAAGGGAAGGGAAGGGAAGGGAAGGGAAGGGAAGGGAAGGGAAGGGAAGGGAAGGGAAGGGAAGGGAAGGGAAGGGAAGGGAAGGGAAGGGAAGGGAAGGGAAGGGAAGGGAAGGGAAGGGAAGGGAAGGGAAGGGAAGGGAAGGGAAGGGAAGGGAAGGGAAGGGAAGGGAAGGGAAAGGAAGGGAAGGGAAAGGAAGGGAAGGGAAGGGGGAAAAAATTCCTTTCTATAAACAAAGGTAACTAGCAAATGTCTATTAAACATTCATCCTTAATGCAAACATTCAGGGAATAAAACATGCATATTATGTAATTTTTATTCTGTTCTTGGAAGACTTGTATCACTTGTTCTCTGAAAGTTTCTGTGGGGGAGGATCTGCTTTTGAGGCCACAGAACACAGATGGAAAGACTCTCTTCATGGTTGAAAGATTATCTGTCATTTCCCTGAGATTTTAGTATGTAGGGACATTAGATTCATAAACCAAGAAAGGCCACTGACAATCTACAGCTAGAAGTGCAAAAATTCCTGACGATGACAGGAGGCATATTTCCTAAGGGCAGGGAGAGTAAAAGTGCAAAAACAGCATAGACAAGGGACTGACAAAAGGCACATGCCTCATCCAGTTTCTCCAGCTCAGCAATCCTTCCTTCCACCCAGCTGCAATGAGTACCTAATACAGCAAAGAAACTGATCTCAGTCCTGAATGGTTCAGAATTCTAGAGAAGCAACTAAAGTAAAAGCTAAAGGCCACAACCTCTAATGAGAGTTTTAGTCTCATGGGAACCACAGGTTCTTTAGTTTCATCAGCCAAGCCTGAATTCATGAAGCATATAACTCATGTTGGAATTCTTATTCTTACCTTCTGTGCTACTTGTTATCAGACTACACTAGCATGATTTTAAGCACTTTTTTTTAAAAACTTGCTTCTACAAGGAGGATGGGGGCAGGGGGAAAGAAAGAAGGAGGCCAAAAACTGTGCAGTGCTTTGCATTTATTGTGAGAGGGAGAAGACCGTTGGGGTTCTTTATTTGTTTGGGTTTTTTCCTACATTGTCAAGCAAAGGTGTCTTTTTTCCTGATGTTTTCCTCGTAGGCACTTCAGTTCTACTGCTGTTTGGTATTCACAAGATCCAGCCATAATCTGGCCCTCTACAATGAACCATGTAATATAAATCACATGTTTAGCAAATTGTAGTAGAAACAAATTATTTTCTGGTTTCTCTGCCTTTGCTGAGTCAGATTAGAATCTGACAACATTCAATGCACATTCAAGCACAAGACATGGGTGTATAATATGCATAGCATGCAAGTAAAGTCCTATGAAAAAAAGAGATCAAATCTCCTTGTTAAATGGAACTGCTTTATTTAGCACTCAAGAGTTGTGCTAAACTTTTCTTAAGGAGAAAGACATTCACAAAACCAACAATATTTGGAACACAATTTCTATTTTCATTCATTTTTAACAGCAGTAGAAAATCCAAACACTTCTGCCCTGCACACTAACTCAACAACACAACTCCCTACAAACTTTAAGTCCTAATCACACAGCAGGGATATCTGTTTCTCATTCAGGAAAGGTGTAGAGATAGAGTTTAGTAAATAAGTAAAATAAGATGTATAGTCAAAGCAACATTCTTGTCTAGCCACTGTTGAATAAACACACATCATCAAAAATTTGGACATTACACCAATTCATTTTTTTTTCTGATTAGGGGTGCTTTAAATGAAAGAAATAATGTCAAAGGAATATACAGCAAAAGACAAACTAAATACATGAAAACCTTCAACAACCTGAATAAAATATCATAGAATCCACCAGGAAAATAAGTACCTACTAATCACTCACAAAGAGGAAAACTTGGAAAAAATAAATGATGGGACTCCCAAATTCACATTTCAAATACCTGTTCTGTTTTTCAATGGATTCAAGAGGACTCTATTTTCAGTATTGAAAAATAAAATGCATGCCTCAATTTGGAACTTTAGCAAGGACTGTACAGTTTGTGACAAAGCTATAAGCTATTTCACATTTAACTTAGAGTAGTATATGGTATCATTTTCACGCAGACTGAGCACCATAACTCCCTTCAAATTTCCTCTGTGACCTCAGCTCAGCTTCCCAAATGTGCTAGGTTCCACTGCAGCAAATACTGAGGGTTTATATAAACAGGGTTTATATAAATTGTTTTATAGGAAGCTAGATCTAGTACATGAACTTTAGGCTCAGCATCCTGACAGCTATTCTGATTACGATAAACATTTGGTTTTGCCTTTTCTCTATGCTTCCTTTTGAAGTCTGCTGAGACACAAAAAGAGAGAAAAAAATTGTGTTGCATTTTGGGTTTCTTTTATATATAAAT
>NW_008663302.1:0-2986 GCF_000695815.1 Acanthisitta chloris | reverse complement strand
CATTGACTTACATTGAGGAGCTATAAAATGTTTCCTTGCCACACTCCTGGACACAGACTTTGAGAGTACTCCTGAAAAGAACCTCTATGCATACCCGAAGCATCAGAAGAGAAGATCAAGTGTTCCTAAACATTTGTCATGGACACTAACAGTTTTACCTGGAGTCCTGACAAATGCATCTACTGGGCATCCTACTAAAACTGTGGTTTTTCAGCTTGGTCTCCAGGAAGGGAGGTGCTCATGTGCCCCATATACAAAGACTTTTCAGCCACTTGGCCAGTAACACTTTGTCAAAGCAAATTGTTCAAGAGAATGCAGTGTGGCTAGAGGAAACAGTGCACTTCAGAGAATCCAGAAAACCCACAGAAAATAAAGCCTTCCTAGAGTCCAAGCTGAAGGTAATAAAACAAAGTACTTAAGCTTTCACTGCAAATTGTGTCTTCAAGCTATTTAAATCAATTAATCACAAAACCAGGCCTTTTTATTTCACAAAGGCTGAACTCCTGAAAAACTTTTAAATCCAATGATGCCGAGAAAAGGCTGAAAAAGAACTACCCCCAGACTTGTATCTCAGAGGTAGCAGGGATTTGTTTATTCAGCGCTGGGCACAGACAGCCAAAACCAAGTTGTTTTTCAGAAAGATGCAACTCAGGGAATGTTCTAAAACATGGATCAAGGGTAGGCTCCAGGGGTCTTGGGAAAACTCTAATGAGTTTCCAAGGAAGAGAAGGTTCTCAGTCTGCAAAACTTGTAAATACCCATTGAAAAAAAAACTGGGCAAGGACAAATGGCAAGTTAAATCAGTGCAAGATGGATTTGGCAGTGCTAGCTTAACAATTGAACTCAGTTGTCCTGTCCAACCTAAATGATTCTGTGATTCGACGGATCTCAAATGGTCAGAGTGCAAAAAAGAATAAACCATCTGCTTTAAGCAAAATAGGTAACTGACGCTCTCTGATACCAGGACCTAACTAAAGTTTTGGCAATGCTGGACTATGCATTTGAAGAGCTTTTTCCATTTCTAAATAGTGCTTCCCTAATTGGATGTTTTCTTGCTTTCTCAGGATTTTTCTGTGTCTGTGTAAATCGTGTGAGTGTCTCAAAATTCCTGAAGAAAAAAATCCCAGCAAAGAACATGTCTTTTTTTTTTTCCTTCTCACAAGAAAACACTCCCAAATCAATGACAAAAATCTTACAGACTGTGCTTTTAAAACTATATGGAAACAGTAGCAGTGAGTAGAAGACATTTTCTGCTCTCAAGAGGCAGCACAAGGCAACAAGCTTACACACAGCAAATTCACCTTGACGTGGGCTATGGTTCACAAAACTACAGAAATACACAGGGCCCACTTGGGTTCAGTTCTCGGAAGCAATTATCACTTCCAGAATACATTATAAAATTAATGTGGAAACAAACAGGCAGCTTAGTGCAAAACCAGCCTGGGTGTGAAAGAGCCATTCTGGATGCCAGAAAAGCACCGCTGGGTCCCTGCAGTCCTGCTCAGGACTTTCTGCAGTATCTTTCTGCTGAGTACCTCAGACTTCTTCCTGTATCCAGATGACCCAAACTCCTGTCCACATTGCATCAGATAATGATGAAGTGTCTCCATATGGACAATGGATATACACTCTAAAATTCTTAGTTGAAAAGCAGTATGTGTTTGGACTGTTAAAGTAACTGTTCCTGTTATTCCTTGTAATACAGCACTTTGTAATATTTAGGTGCATGCTGCTATGCAAATACCTTCAGGCCATTAAAAGCTTTGCATATCCTGCGCCACTTTGTAAAGGAACCTGAGAGAAAAAAATTTTCATTAAATAATGAAATAAATCATGAAATCAATATTTTTTCATTAAAAAGAAAGAAGTAAGACTTGAAAAATCAAAAAGTTGCTTTCTACTAAGCAAAAGAGTTAGCTTTCCCTCAATGAAAATTGGAATGAAGAAATTAAAAAAAAGATGAAGAATGAAATGAATGGAGAAGTGAATGAAAAATGGAGGATGCTTTAAAAAAGTACACAACCCAAAACACTTTCAATTACCAGCATGACGTGTTTCACCAAGAGGCTCAAGTTTTTGAAATGTATTAAGTTTGGGAGTTCCCCAGCCAACTAAAGGAAAACAAAGACTGTCAAAACATGCCATCACTGCAGTTGGTCTGATTAACTGTACACAAGTCAGTTCCCTTTGGGAGAAATCAAAGCACTCAGAAATGCCCAAGATATGCCATATATTACACAGGTGGTGAATAATGACGAAAGAGTTTAAAAATAAACTGATTTACCCTTAAAAATATTGATATTTTTAATCACTTCTTCATAAGTGAGTAGTCAAGTTTCTGATTTTTTTTGGGGGGGGGAAATATTGCCTTCCCTCATGGAATAGGCCAAACCAATACTGCTGAAATTTCACATCATGAAGTGGGAAACTGCATCAAAGATTTTCTAGAGAGTAAAGTTAAGTAGCCTATCTCTATATTTTATAAAACGTTCCAGTTTCATCATTCACAAGCAAATATTTTAAAGGCTTAACAACCACAAATTGAGACATCAATTACTACTTGTTAGTATAGTTACATGGTGGAAGAGCTGCTGGTGGTGTAGAGGTTTTTGGAAGAGAGTCCTCCACGTTAACAGGTTCTACTCTGTGAATTCTGTGAACCCTTCTTAATCTTAGTTTTTTACTTTTTTTCCTATTGTTATCTATACCAAACAGAAATGGAACATTACATATCATACAGTTAGATCAGAGAATATCTCAGATCATCTTCTAATACAGTTGTTGGGAAGATATATCAACGCTTTCAGACCAAACTTTTAAAAAAATTATGTGAAATGTAAAAGTTACACAACATTTTGAAAGCAGAAAATATATACAAACTCTGTTTCCATTCAGAAATTCCAAGTGAGCTTGCTCCTGATGGAAAGCAAACTGCTTATCTGATTCTGACAAAAAGAAGCCTAATTTCATCTACAGCATCAGTCAA
>NW_008663301.1:0-240 GCF_000695815.1 Acanthisitta chloris | reverse complement strand
AGCTGGTCCTGTCCCCCGACAGCTGGTACTGCACCCCCAACAGCTGGTAGTGCTGTAACCCCCAACAGCTGGTGCTGCACCCCCAACAGCTGGTAGTGCTGTACCCCCCAACAGCTGGTGTTGCACCCCTAACAGCTAGTGAACAGCTAGTGGTCCTGTACCCCCTGACAGTTGCTGTTGCACCCTTAACAGCTGGTCCTGTGCCCCCCAATAGTTGGTGGTGATGCATCCCCAATAGCT
>NW_008663300.1:20235-23834 GCF_000695815.1 Acanthisitta chloris | reverse complement strand
AAGGCAGGAACGCCGGAGAGGACCACGGGACTGCCAGGAAGCGCCTGGTGTGGCACGGAGGAAGGAAACACCAAGGGCCTGAGCTCACCAACAGCCTCGGGCTGAGCCTGGCGTGGGCACGGTCCAACGAGCCCCTGTGGGTGGTTATTGCCCAGCTGCCCAATTGCTGCTTAGGTCATCAGGACAAGGCTTTGCTCCCCACAGACTATTTACTGCTGTTGCTCTTGTTGTCCCTTTTCTGGTGATGAAAGGGCTCTGACACATCCACCTTCTCTTGCTCACTGCCAGCACTGAGGGCAGAGTTCACTGGGGTCTGCAGCTGCTCACAAGGGACAGCACTGATCTGTGCTCTGTGTGACAGTGACAGGTCCTAGGGAGCAGCTGGAGCTGTGTCCGGGGAGGGTTAGGCTGGATATTAGGCAAAGGTGTTTGGACCCTGGGGTGATGAAAGGGCTCTGACACATCCACCTTCTCTTGCTCACTGCCAGCACTGAGGGCAGAGTTCACTGGGGTCTGCAGCTGCTCACAAGGGACAGCACTGATCTGTGCTCTGTGTGACAGTGACAGGTCCTAGGGAGCAGCTGGAGCTGTGTCCGGGGAGGGTTAGGCTGGATATTAGGCAAAGGTGTTTGGACCCTGGACAGCTCCCCAGGGCAGTGTCACAGCCCCAAGCCTGGCAGAGCGAATGTTTGGAGCTCAGGGAATGTTTGGCCAATGCTCTCAGGGACAGGGTGGATTGTTGGAGTGCCCTATGGATTGTTGGGGTGTTCTGTGCAGGGCCAGGAGTTGGAGTGGATGATCTTCATGGGTCCCTCCAACTCAGGATATTCCATGACTATGGTCCACCTAATCCAGACTTGCTGGCACAGTAACAGCCACTGTCACCTCAACACAGAGCTGTGTCAGGTGCTGCTGTTGCTCATCAGAAGAGACTCTGATCCTTACTGTTTCTTGCAGGGAGCAGCAACCTGGCTGGGGTGAGGCACATCCTGCTGGTGCTGTCCGGGAAGGGCGGAGTGGGGAAGAGCACCATCTCCACCGAGCTGGCCCTGGCACTGAGGCACCACGGGAAGAGGGTGAGTGAGGCTCTCTGGGATGCTGAGCTCTGCCTCCTCCTTCCCAACCTCCAGCTGGGCTGGGTTCGCCCATCCTTTCTGTGTGTGTGTCCTGGGGGGATTCTCTGTGAAAATGCTGTTTGTGATAGTGGTTCAAGTGATTCTTTTCTCTGTTGGCTTGTCCCAGCACTGGTAACTGCAGTTCCTTTCTCTTTTATCCAAGAGACCAAAATCCCCCAGTATTTATTGGTGGGTTGGAAACTGAGGCACTGAGAAATGCCGTTGCTGGTGTAACACTCTCCCTCCTTGTTAGAGGGATGAAGTGTCCCTGTTAGAATGGGGACAAAAGGAACTGTGTGGACACAAGACAGGCTGAATTCCCTGGGGATCATTTTAAAGCCTCTGTACAGCCAATGCCAGTTGGATTCTGGTGTAAATCTGTCTCTGAAGAGCGTGGAACCCCTGGGGGGAAGGAGGGCAGGCACATTGAAAGCAGTTCTTTGAGCCTGTGCCTCCAGTCTGCTTGCTGAGCCCCAGAGGCTGTTCACAGTGCTGGGGGCAGCCCAGGTTTGGGTGCTGCACCCTGAAGAGCTCTGCCTGGTTCCTGCAGGTGGGGATCCTGGACGTGGACCTGTGCGGCCCCAGCATCCCTCGCATGTTCAGGGTGCAGGACAGTGCTGTGCACCAGTGTGACAGTGGTTGGGTCCCTGTCTTTGTGGGCCAGGACAAGGGAATCTCCCTCATGTCCATCGGTTTCCTGCTGGAGCGGCCGGATGATGCCGTAGTGTGGAGAGGACCCAAGAAAAATGGTAAGTTAGGGTTTGCTGCTGGTGAAACCTCTGAATCCTTCTGCAAAGCCTCCTGGAGGTGGGCCTGGCTCCTGGGCAGGTCATTCTGTGGAGGAGCAAAGCTCCTGTTCTCCAGGAGCAAGTTCAGATCGCTCGGATGGGCAGAGAGCAGCACGTGTTGTGCTGTCAGGCAGCTCTGCCCTCTCTCCCAGGGTCCTTGTCACCCAGAGTGCCTCCCCAGCCCTGTCCCATGGCTCCCAGAGCACCTGCTGACACCCAGGGTGGGGTTTATTTCCATAGCTTTGATCAAACAGTTTGTCACTGACGTGGCCTGGGGGGACCTGGACTTCCTCATCGTGGACACACCACCAGGCACATCCGATGAGCACATCTCCACAGTGGAGGCCTTGAGGCCCTACAAGCTGCTTGGAGCAATTCTGGTCACAACACCCCAGGTAGGATGAAGGCTGAAATTCCTGGGCATGGTCTGGGGGGGAGGATTGATCCCAGGTGGGTGTTCACACAGGGCTGTCTGTGGCTGTTGTCCTACCTCTGCCTCCCACTTGGTTTCCATCTGCTCTGGAGCCACAGCTGATGTGGACAGAGGGACACCCTCAGCCCTGCTGCTCTCCCCACAGGCTGTGTCCGTTGGGGATGTGAGGAGGGAGCTGACCTTCTGTAAGAAGACAGGCTTGCAGGTCCTTGGGGTCGTGGAGAACATGAGTGGCTTTGTCTGCCCACACTGTGCTGTGAGTCTGCTCTGACCTCGCTGTCACCTTGGGGTCTCGTGGGTTCTTTGTGGTGGGTGTTGTGGGGTGCAGAAAACTTGGAAATGCCATGAGGCTGCTGCTGTGAGCTAGGGAGAGGAGATGCTGCTGTGTGTCAGCTGTGGAAGAAGCCACAGGCTCTGCTCTCCTGAAGAGAGCTGCAAGATGGCAGTGCCCTGAGGGTGGAGAGGAGCTCTGCTCAGGTGCAAGCAGCACGTGCCCTGGCACAGGGTGCTGAGGTTCCTGACTCACTGCTGTCCTTCCTCCTGCAGGAGTGCACAAATATCTTCTCCAAAGGGGGAGGGGAGGAGCTGGCCAAGCACGCTGGTGTTCCCTTCCTAGGTGAGTGGCCTCTGGAGGAGAGGTCAGGGGTGATCTTGGGGTGCTGTGGGAGGGTGAGTGGAGAGGAGCAGTGTCCTGGGGACAGGCAGGCTGCACTGCAGTCCCCATGAGCCCTGGGGTCAGGGTGACTCTTGCTTCGCTCCTCTGCCATCCAAACTGCTCAGAGTAGGCCCTGGCTGGGGCAGAGGTGACAATGCCAGCAGTCTGCTGTGACTGTTGTGGCAGCCTGGAGCTGTACAAGAGCCATCCTGGAATGGCCTGGAGCCTCCCCGAGGAATGGGGGCTGAGGGCTGGAGCTGCTCCTGGCCAGGACTGAGGGTTGGGGGGAGCAGCTCTCTGACTGACTCCAGCCCTTTGCCATACACAGGAGGCACTCACTGTCCCCACTCCCCCTGCCCCACAGGCTGTGTTCCCCTGGACCCTCAGCTCAGCCAGAGCTTGGAGGAAGGCAGAGACTTCATCCAAGAGTTTCCCAAGAGCTCTACCTTCAATGCCTTGGCTCACATTGCCCAGCAGATCTTGGACACCTCACAGCAGAGCTCCTGAGGCAGCTGTGGAGCTGGACTGTTGCTGGCTGAGCCCCTGACAGCCCCACCAGCAGGGAAGGGGGTGCAGGAACTGCTTAGCTCCAGAACTGTCTCACCTAC
>NW_008663300.1:16651-20176 GCF_000695815.1 Acanthisitta chloris | reverse complement strand
GATCCAAAGAGACTCTGGAGCTAGTGTGAAGTGCCATTGGCTGCTCTTCCCTCAATGTTCCCACACGGCACCAGTCATCTGGATCACGGCTCCGTGGGCCACTGCTTTCTCCTGCTCTCCTCGCCTGACGGATTAGGTGGTGATTGGCTCGGTGGCTGAGTGGTGCTGGATGCTCCAGGAGGCTCCTGATGGGCCCAGGGGGACACTGTGTGTGCTGCACAGGAGGGAACATCCTCAGGAGCTCTCCCACTGCAGCCAGGGCTGCATTCCAGCATGCTGGGAGCAGAGCCCTGGGTCTGCTAGGGTTGTGTGACCCAGGAATATTTTTGAGGTTCCAGGCAGTAAACACTTTGCTTAAATCCAAGTCTGTGACCTCTGTTTTTCCATGGCTTCAGGCTTCGCTGTAGCTCTGTCTTGGCATTGTGAGCACGTTACGTCTAGGTGCCTCCTGCCTTTCCCTGGTTTCCTTGCTGGAATTCAGCTAAACCTCTCCTAGAACAGACTCAGGAGCCAGCTGGTCCCTTTTCTTGTGGTGAGCTGACCCTGGCAGTGCTTTGTCACAGCTGTTCTCCACCCCCTGCCACACGTGGTGCTCCTCTGTGTCCCTGGGTGGTTCCTGCTTCACTGCTCCAAGTGTCCTGTTCCCTGGACCTCTTTCTATGGGCTGCTGCTCCCCTGGAACCTGCCTTCCTCTTGCAGGATTGGGGAAGCAGCCAAAGGTGGTGGTCTTGCATCTCACCTCCCTCCCTCCTGGACTCTGAGCCTGCCTCCCTCTTCATGCCTGGGACTCTCCCTCCCAGGGAAGTTTCAGGGAGATAGGGAAACCTCAGATTCTCACTGACCACAGTGGATCACAACAGGCAGCCACTGCTTGGAGGAGAGCAGGAGCAGCTCCCACTGCCCCTGCAGCAAGAGCCCACACCCAACCAGGCTTCCCCACATGCGATTTTCCAGGAAAATTTAGTCTGACCTCTGGCCACTCCTGTGGGATGTGGCGAGCCAGGCAGCAGTGCTGGAGCCTCACAGAGCTCTTGGCTGCTGTGGGATGGCTGAGCACCTCTCCTTGGGCGTGTGCCACTCCCCAGGGCCTGCAGGAGCTCCTCAGCCCAGGGAGCTGCACCCCGAGGGGCTGTGGGAGCAATCCCAGCCGGGAGCAGCACGAGCTTTGGAACAAACATACTTACGAGTTGGGTTGCAATAGCTCCAAAGGTTTATTTGTCTGCTGCCATTTATCAGGTGAGTGACGTGTGTGGCTCTGCTCCCTGCCCACACCTGCTGCTGCAGGAGGCACTGAAGTGAGTCCTCTGCCCCCTCTCCTAAGCAGCTGTGGGGGCTTTTAGCATTTCTCCATAGCTCCAGGGCAGGAAGACACTGTCCCACAGAAGTCCTGGGCAAGACTTGCCCTGGCTGCAGGCTGGGGGTGCAGCACTGCCCCATCCCAGGGGCTCAGAGATGCTCAGAGTGCCCATGCTATGCCCACGGGGCTGCTATTTCAATAGCAAAGGGCTGAAGTACCCAGTCTGGTGCCCAGGGAGCTGTTGCCCACCCAGCATCACCCGGGCATGGCTCTTCCTGCTGGAGGTGGTGGCAAAGCTGGGCTTGCCTGGGGTGGCCCCAGAGCCCCAGCTCGTGCTGCTGCCCTGGGCAGGAGGTGCCCAGCAGTGTGTCCCCTGGGGGGGCCCAGCACACCTCAGCAGTGAGCGAAGCTCTCCTCAGAGGTGTCCCGGAGGTCCAGGCCCGCCAGGGCTGGGGGCTGCAGGCAGGTCAGGTTGTTGTAGGTGTAGATGGGGACGTGGGTGTCGTCCCCCTCGGCCACAGACTGCACGAAGCGTGGCACCACCATGGGGTGCTGCAGGGAGAAGTCCCTCAGGCCCTTCAGGGAGCAGTTGCAGTGCCAGTTGTTGCCCCCCAGCCAGAGCTGCTCCAGGGCGAAGGGGGCGCACAGGAAAGCCACCGAGAAGGTCTCCAGGGAGTTGTTCCTCAAGTTGAGGTACCTCAGGCTGCCCAGGGGAGAGATGACAGTGTTGTCCAGTGTCTCCAGCTGGTTATGGGAGAGGTCGAGCCAGAAGAGTCTCTGGAGTGTGCTGAAGGTGTCCTGGGAGATCTCCAGGAGCTGGTTGGAGGAGAGGAAAAGGTACTCCAGGTTGCTCAGACCCACGAAGAGCTGCGGTGAGAGGTGGCTCAGCCTGTTGTGCTTCAGGTCGAGCTCCAGGAGCTCATGCAGTTCGCTGAAGCTCTGGTCTTCGATGAGGGAGATGGTGTTGTGCTGCAGGAAGAGACGCCGCAGGCTGGACAGGCCAGAGAAGGTGTTTGCCCGGATCCTGCCCACGCAGCTGTGCTCCAGGTGGAGGCTGTGCAGCTTGGTGACCCCCTTGAAGACAAAGTCAGGGAGGACCTTGATGCAGTTGGCAGACAAGTGCATGACCGCCACGTTGTACAGCCCCAGGAAGGCCCCAGGCCTGATGTCCTGCAGCTGGTTGTTGTTGAGGCTGAGCACCTCCAGCTGCCCCAGCCCCTCAAAGGTCCTTTCCGCCAGGCTCCGGATCCGGTTGTGCCCCAGCTGCAGCTCCTCCAGGAACTGGAGGTCTTTGAAGGTCCTGGGCCTCAGGCTGGCGATGGCGTTGGTGGACAGGCGCAGGACGTGCAGGCTGAGGAGGCCCAGGAAGGTTTCCTCATAGAGCGAGACCAGGCGGTTGTGGGACAGGTCCAGCCACCGCAGAGACTTCATGCCCATGAAGGCTCGGGGGGCGATGGCAGTGATCTGGTTGTGGTTCAGGTACAGCTTCTGCAGCTTCTGCAGCTTGACGAAGATGTTGATCTTGATGCCCTTGAGCGCGTTCCCGCTCAGGTCCAGCTCCTTCAGCTCGGTGAGGCTGCAGAAGAGCTGGTGCTGGAGGTAGGGGAGCTTGTTCCCGGCCAGGATCAGCTCCCTCAAGTTGGGCAAGTCGTGGAAGACCTTGTCAGGCAGGACCACCAGTGAGTTCCAGCCCAGATTCAGGTACCAGAGGTTGGAGAGCCCAGCAAACAGCCCTTCCTCCACCTTGCTGAAGTGGTTGTTGTTGAGGCTGAGGAACACGAGGTTCTGGGTGTGCAGGAAGGTATGCGGAGCCAGGTGCCTGAGGCGGTTGCGCTCTAGGCGCAGGTGGCAGAGGCTCCTGAGCCCGTGGAAGGCGTGCTGCTCCACGCTGCCCAGCTGGCTGCTCTGCAGGTCCAGGAAGTCCAGGGCGGACAGGTTCCTGAAGGCTGCAGCTGGCAGCGTGGGCAGGGTGTTTCCGTCCAGGCGCTCGGGCGTTGTGGGGCACGTCCTCGGGCAGCCGTGACAGGTTGCGAGCGCTGCAGAAGACGTTCAGCTCCTCGCTGTACTCGTCCAAGCTGCAGGCACAGGGGCTGGGGCAGCGCGGGGGGTCAGCGTCCCCCTGCTCCCTCGGGGGGTCTCCCCCCCCGGGCCCGGAGGCAGCGACCAGCAGCAGGGCCAGGGGCAGCAGCAGGGGGAGGCCTGGGGGGAAAGGGACACTGTCAGTGTGG
>NW_008663300.1:13726-16173 GCF_000695815.1 Acanthisitta chloris | reverse complement strand
TTGGCTAAAGCTTTGAGTAACCTGCTCTGGTGGGAGGTGTCCCTGCCCAGGGCAGGGGTTGGCACTGGATGATCTCTAAGCTTCATTCTAACCCCCAACACACTCTGATGCGATGACCCCCTTGGGACCCTGCGCTGCTCGGGGTGGGAGCAGAGGTTGGTCCCAGCCTGCTGCTCACCCGGGGCAGCTGCAGGAGTTGCCAGGGGTTGGATCCCTTGCGAGAGGGTGGGGGGTCACCCCCACTCCTGCCACAGCTCCGACCCCTCAGGACAGACCCCTAAAATTAAGCTCTATTGCAGCAGCTTCTCCCTTTCATGGGGAAAGGCTCCCAATCCCCTCCCTTCCTTCCTCCCCAGCTGCTCCCCCTTAACTTGCCCCTCCTCAGAGCCCAGGGCTCTGTGCACAGCCCCTGCCCATCTGCACCCCCAGCACTGCGAGAGCAGCTCGGGGAGCCAAGATCGGCTGATCCGCGGCACAAAGGGGAGCAAAGCGAGGGAGACTGCAGCCTCGGCAGCGTTCGGGTGTGTGCATCGCCCCCAGCCCTGCCCGGCCCCCAGCCTCACCTTTGCCTGCGCTCATGGTGCTGGGCAGGGCACTGCTCCTGCTCCCGCTCCGACTGCGCAGGATGGATGGAGCAACCACCTTGACGCCTGTCCAGCGCCGCCCGGACAGCCTTAACCCCCGTGCTGCTGGGCCAGGGCGAGCAGCCACGGGAGAACGGGCTGACCCCGGGCTGTCCTCGGACTACACTTGGGTTTACCCCTGGGCTTCCTCTGGGCTCCCCCCTGGGCGCCCCCTGGGCTCCCCCCTGGCTTCCCCTCTGGGCTCCCCTTGGGCTCCCCCCGGGTTTCCCCCTGGGCTCCCCCCGGACAGGATGAGGCAGCCCCACAGTCCTGCCCTGAGCACCTGGAGGGTACTGAGTAGAGCAGCAGCACTGCCCCTTCCCTGGGCACTACCCTGCCTGGCATCCCCCGGTGGGAGCCCTGGCAGGAGGTTCTCATGCTGCAGCAGGACCCAAAAAACACCCCCGGGGGTTGCAGCACCTGTAGTGCACAGGGGTCAGAGGTGTGGGGGTCACCCGTGGTGGAACATGGGCTGAAACACCTGATGGTTTATGGTGGTGCAAGTGGGAAATGAGCTGGGAATGGGAACAAAGCTCTTCTCTGTGGGGTACTGGAAGCCTCAGGGCTGAACCCCCAGACCCCTCCTATGGGTGTATCTCACCCTGTGGGTGGAGAGTGCTGGAAGCTCAGCTTGGAGCTTCTGTGCCAAAGGGGAAGCAGAGAGTGTGGCCAGGGTGCCACTGGTGAGGGTCCCCTGGCTCCTCTGCCAGCCCCGTGGGCAGTGGGATGGTGGTGGCTGATGCTCCAGGGCTGATGGATCACACCGTCCCCCTGGCAGCTCATCAGAACAACCCCAGGGAGGCTGGTGACTTCATCCTGTGTCCCAGGTCATTTCTCCTCCGGTGTCCAGCACAGCCTCTGTGGAATCTTTCACCAGTTTCCAGGAAAGCAAAAGTTAAACAAAAAATATACCACTTCTGGCCTAGGGAGAGGAGCCCTGAGGGACAGTGGCTGCTGGATGGAAAAGCCATGGTTAACCTTTCCCCATGTCCTGGTAGCCCCATCCCTCCCTGAAGATGCTCCAGGCTGGCAGCACTCACACCCCCAGGAACAGGAGCCTCCCACTGGTGTTGCTCTTCCCAGCCCTGGTTCCCCCGTGGTGGACCAGAGATGCTCTGCACCACCAGTCCCATGCCATGGGAGCCTGGCATCTGCCCCAGCTCCTGTTCCCAACAGGCTGGTTGGTGAGGTGGAGGTGGAGGTCCCATGCCATGGGCACCCCCACCATGCTCCCACCTCGCCCATCCCCGTGGCAGCCTGGCATCTCCCCCAGCTCCACAGCTCAGCTCTTCCTCGCTGAACTCAGCCACTTCCATGCCCATGGGAAGAGGTGTTGGAGAGAGACAGCCAGGCTCCAGCCTTGCCACCCAGCTTTCCCACAGACACTGCTTGGTCTCTTCCCTTTTGGCCCTGAGCAGAGCTCTCCTCCCCCTCTATTTTAATCCTCTTTTCTGGGAATTTATAGATTGGAAAGGAGAAACGAGGGATGGAGATACATGTACCCACTAATAGGCACTGAGCACATATTGACACAAGGTGTAATCAATCTGGAAGCTAAAAAGAGCTGAACCAGCATGGGTCAGTCAGCCAAAACCTACAAAACCTCTCAGGGAGGTTTAAATGAGCCCTGCCCACAGCTGGGAGCAGGTTTATCCCTGCCTCCAGCATTCCTCTCTGGGAAAGCACCGAATGAGATGCAATGGGAAAATAAAGAGGGTCAATAGCAAATCCCTTCCCAGTGTGGCTGTGGTACAGGGAGGGGCTGGACCTGTCTCCACCTTTAAAGGTCCTTGAGGCATCTCCTCTAGCTCTGTCTCCACCTCC
>NW_008663300.1:11843-13691 GCF_000695815.1 Acanthisitta chloris | reverse complement strand
GAGAAGTTGGGACCCTGTGGGTGTTGGTCCCTTCAGCCTGTCCTGCACACCAGGCCCCTCACCCACCACAGCACCACAGCCACCGTGGGGACCTCGATTTGGGTCCCTACCATGAGTTTCCTCTTCCCACCACAGACCTCCCCGTTGGATCCCCCATCATTTCAGCTCCAGCAGCTAATCTCCCTGGCCGGGACCAAAGTCTCCCCCAGTTGCCATGGAGAAGGCTGTAATGGTATTAGGAAAAGCAGCAAAATCATAAAAAAGTAATTTTTAAACCTATTTAAGCTCCAAGGAATCGTTTACCTTTCCCAGCAGCACTCCTGGGCCTGCAGGTCCCTCCCTAGGGAGCTTCCCAGTCTCTTGGTGTGGGAACTGTCACCAGCTGTCCCTGGCTCCCTGTTCAGCCCCTGGGCTGGCTGAACTGGGAGGGAGTGGTGCTGGTGGCACTGGTACATATGCTTGGGACCCCAGGACCTCTGTGCCCATCCCCACCCACCCGGGGTGAGGGACCAGGGCAGCTCTGCAGACCAGCGAGGACAGCACTGCCCCAAGCTGAGCCCTGAGGGGAGAAGAGATGTGACACGTGTGGCATTGGCACCGCTGAGTTGGGAAGTATTTTTAGCAAATCTTCCCAAATATTGTCCCTGTCTGGAGGAGAGCATCTCACATTGCCATGGCAACCAGTGCAGCTGCTCCTCATCCGAACCAAAAATGTGCCATCCCCGATGCTGCTGCCCAGAAGAGCTGGGATGGGTCACACCAGCACCCCAGAGCTTGTGCCACTCTCCTGGCACCACCAGCAGGGACCAAGCCCTGGGAGTGGAGCTGTGCCTGGTGCTCTCTGCCTGCCCTCCTGGTCTTCTGGTCCCCACACTGGAGATGGGTCCTGGGAGTGGTGGCAGAGGGTCAGCCAGCCGCTGGCGAAGGTCCCCGTGGTCACCTCTGGGTGTCAGCTCATACCCTGCTACGGTTCCACCAGGTTCCTGCAGGGAGCTGGAGAGGTGCCTGACGTGCCTGTGGCTCTCCAGGATGCCAATTACCACTGGTGGCCCAAGTGGCCACGCGAAACTGTGTCACCAGCACCGGCCTGGCCAGACCGGTTGGACTGGGATATGTGAGGAAGTCGCCAAGACATGACTCAGGGTGGCAGGGCCATTGGTGGAGGCATAGGCAGGAATATTCCCAAGCACTGAGGTTTGGGGCAGAGAGGAGTCCCTGGAAACAGGGTCTGGAGGCACAGGGGAGTGGCAGGAGAGCCAGGGAGATGATTCTCCCTGGAATCCTGGAGCACAGCTGGAGAACACACAGCTCCAGCACAGGGATCCCAGCACAGGGCAGACCCGGATGGGTCACAGCAGATCCATGGAAATGGTCAGGGGGCTGGAAGAACCTCTCCTGTTCTTCATGAGGTAGCTGGGAGAAGTTCTTCAACTCCCTCTTCCTCTCCCTTCTCCTCGCTAGGAGAGCTGGGGCTGTCCAGCCCGGGCAAGACCTCGTGGCATCCTGGCAATACTTGAGAGGCCTTGGAGGATGTGTCAAGCCAGAAGAGGTGACGGTTTGAAACTGGAAGAGTGGATTTAGGCTGGATATAAAGAGAAAACGCGTTGGGAGGGGTTGTTGGGAGGCCGGAGCTGGTGCCTAGGGGTCCCTGGGGCAGCCCGGGCGGGATGTCAGTGCTGGGCAGCTCCGGGCGCTGCTCCCACCCCGGGCAGCGTGTCCAGGAGTGCCGGACGGGAGCGATGAGAGCACACGCTGCCGGCGCTGGAAGGCAGATGGAGCCCGACACCGTGCCAAGGCAGACGGAGCCGGGGGAGGGCACAGGGGCTGGGGCAGAGCTGGCACCGCCCG
>NW_008663300.1:7970-11590 GCF_000695815.1 Acanthisitta chloris | reverse complement strand
ACCGCCCGGAGTCGGACGGTGAGCTCCGCGCTCCGAATCTTCAGCCGCTTTCCCCGTCAGCTCCGGTGGCTTTGGGAGCGTTTTCACATCTCAGAGCTGCGTCCCGAGGGAGGGAGTCACCCCCGGAGCAGGAGAGTAACACAGCCACCTGTGCTGGGTGTCCTTGAGGAGCAGAGTGGCACAACTCGCACAGAGCTGCTGGGGTGAACAAACCCCAAACCTGCTGCTCGGGTTTGCTCCGGAGCAGTGACAGAGCTTTGGGGCTGCAGTGACACTCGAAAACCTCATTTTGCAGCCCCGATTTGCTAATTTTGGTGTTGGTCAGGACAAAATTTGCTTTGTATTCCCAAACCATGGGCAAAGTGGTCGCTGTCCTTCCCGGGGCCAGCAAGGCATCTGCGCCAGGGTGGAGTTTAGTGCTGCTAATTGTGCGGCTCAGGAGGCACCGGCTGTGCCAGCCTGGGGGCTGTTCACCCCCGAGCGCCCAGGGCAGCAGCAGGAGGTGTGGGATGGGGTGCTAGCCCGTGGGGTGCCCACTCGTGTGCCCCCAGAGGCTCCCGAGCCCCCCGAGCCGTGGGCGGAGTGTGAATTCGGCTTTCTGCTGGGCGGGGGGTGTGAAGAGACTGAATCCTCAGCACCACTTTCATTACCTTAATAAAATGACTGCAGGTCTGTGAAGTGCTTTTACAGACAAAATATAAGCCGTAATTGCATGTTCCATTAGCCTCTCCTTCCCCTGAGCCCCCCAAAATGCTCAGCCCCTGCTCTTGCCCCCGTGGACTTTCGTGCAATGCACGTTGAGGAGCTGCAGAGGCTTCTCCAGCAGTGAGGAGCTCTGCTGAGCTCAGAGCTCCACTCAGGGTGGCTCCTCTCCCTCTCGCCCTCGTGGCTCTGACAGATCCTGAGGAGTTATTCAGAGCTCTGGTCTTTTTTGAACATTATATTGTCAAAACTTTTCTCCCTAAGAGACAGATTCTTACCTAAACTCACCCACTCCACAGAAATAGCACTGATAATAAGCCTGAAATGAGGAGAATCAGAACTGGAATTCATTTCAGAGTGATAGAAACATGGAATAGTTTTGAGTTGGAAGAGACATTTAAAGGTCACCTAGTCCATCTGCTTTTACCCCTGCTCAAAGTTTTCCAGCATTATCCAGCATGTCCTACACTCCCTCTTACCCTCACAGGTACTTTTAGCTCTGCATACGCTTGGGATTTGTCCTGTTCCAGCCTGGCTGGAGCCAGTTTGGAGCCAGCAGCAGGTGTAGACCAGCACATCCAGGATTTAACACTGTCTGGACTGATCCAGGTTTGTTTCAGGGCATGTTTTGCTTTGAGACATGTTTTTCCACACAGCATATATTAGGCAAAGGGATACACTGGGGAAGGTTTTTCTTGCCACCAGCTTCAGCTTGTTCAGAGCTCTGAGGTCCTGGGACCTTTTGGGCAGCTCCTCGATGTGGGAGGTACAAGGACTGCAGAGACCCAGAGAAAGTTGCCTGGAAGCAAGTTGGACGTTACTGGATTGTCTTGGAGCTGATGGTTGGGTTAATGGGTTAATTAATGGGTTAATCAGATCTTTGAATCATAGAATCATGGAATGGGTTGGGTTGGAAGGGACCTCTTAAAGCTCCTGCCCTGGGCAGGGACACCTCCCACCAGCTCAGGTGGCTCCAAGCCCCATCCAGCCTGGCCTGGAACACTCCCAGGGTTGGAGCAGCCACAGCTGCTCTGGGCAACATGTGCCAGTGCCTCAGCACCCTCACAGGGAACAATTCCTTCCTAACATCTATATCTTTCCATTTAAAACCCTTCTCCTTGTCCTATTTCCCCATCGAAAAATCCCTCTCCCTCTTTTTTGCCAGCCCCTGTAAGTCCTGGAAGATCCCTGCACTAGAGATGGAGACCACCCCTGCAGCAGGTTTGGGAACAGTCCATAACAGAGTGGCACCTCCTAGCTAGCAGTATTGCTGTACTGGGATGTTCCCTGAGCTGCTTGTTCCAATATCTGCTGTGTGCTGACTTGGAAATACAGAAACCACCTGAGAAGTGTCATTTCTTTCCCCCTAACAGCTCCCAGGGTGGCTGGAATTATTTGCTCCACCTTAAAGGCGAGGTGGATGCCACACCCTCTAGTAACCAAAGTTGATAGCAACAGTGCTGGACCTCCAGGGAGAAGTTCCATAGAGATCCTTAGGTCCTTCCTCTGCTTTTCAGTTGCTGCCTGCCTGACACTGTGCAGAGATCCCAGCCTCCTGAGATCCCAGGCTCCAAGCACATGGATCTTGGAATTGCTGTGGAGAATGAGAATGTAAGTACCCTGGCAGAGCACCTGCAACATCTTGCTAAGGACACATACAGGTAGGAAGGTCTGCAGCCCCTTCCTGCGCCATGGAATGAAATCCTCATCACAGAAGGGAAATGGCAGCTGAAATCCCATCTAGAGTCTCTCCAGGCTCAGGAAAGCTAGATGGGCTGAGCTCTTCCTGCAGCACATGGTGGGTGAGGGGCAGGGGGAGGAGAGCTCAGCTGGCAGAGCTGTGCTGTATCTCCAGGTGCAGCTGCAGGACGGGAACGAGGGAATGTACCTGCTTGGAGACCCACAGGAGGGGATGGGGAAGCTGACTGGCTCCAAACCAGATTTCCCTGCCAGGATGGTCCTCAGCGAAGAGGAAAAACTGAAGGTAAAACTTTGGGAGTTGGAGAGAACTGATCTGTGAGGCCACACGAAGCCAGCAGGTCTGCAGGGGGAAGTTCCTCCTTCCAGAGGGGACAGTGCTGTGCCCCAACAGCAGGCTGGCCTCAGAGTCCACCCATGGTGCCTTCTCTCTCCTAGATTTCCAAAGACCTCATTGATCTCCAGATCGAGACAAACAAGATGAAGGAGCAGCATGAGACAGAGAACTTTGAACTGAAAAATATGGTACCTCAAACTGGGCAGTAACCTGTCTGAGCCTGCCAGTGCCTTCACCCAGCACTGCAGCTCAGTGCACATCCAGCTCTGCCTTGCTTGTTATGTTCTCCTGGCTTCAGCAAGAGTTAATTCCCCCTGACCTCCCAAATACTATGAAGCTCACATGAAACACCTCTCCCTGTGATTACTGCTGCTCTTTGCCACAGTGTAATCCTGCTGCCTCCCCTCCACAGGTCCTGGCCCTGGAGAAGCGCGTGCAGGAGCTGGAGCTGTGCAGTGAGAGGGTCACAGGGGAGAGAGATGCCCTGCAGGAACGACTGAGTGCCCTGGAGAGCAGTCGGAAGGAGCTGGCAGAAGAGTACATCATTCTGAAAAGCAATTACCTGGCCCTGGGCAGGGAGCTGGAGCTGGAGGTGAGAGAGGCAGCAATGCTCCTTCTGGTGTGCTCAGTAACATCTCACATTCACCTGTGGCACAGGCAGCTTGGCTGGCTTTGGGCTGTGTGTCCATGTCACAGCTCCAGTGAGGCTTGTCATGGAATCATAGATTGGTTTGGGTTGGAAGGGACCTCTTAAAGCTCCTGCTATGTGCAGGGACACCTCCCACTAGCCCAGGCTGCTCCAAGAATCATCCAGCCTGGTCTGGAACACTCCCAGGGATGGAGCAGCCACAGCTTCTCTGGGCAACCTGTGCCAGAGCCTCAG
>NW_008663300.1:7511-7724 GCF_000695815.1 Acanthisitta chloris | reverse complement strand
TCGTAGCATCTCCGTGGCCTCCTCTGGACTCTCCCCAGCAGCTCCAGGTCCTTGTGCTGTTGGTGCCTGAGCTGCAGGTGAGGTCTCACCTGAGCAGGGCAGAGGGGCAGAATGGCCTCAGTGCTGCCCAGGCTGTGGGCTGAGCCCAGCACAGAGTGTCTGTGTGCCTTGGTGGGGCACGTCCAAGCTGTGCGGTCCGAGCCTGTCCGTGGG
>NW_008663300.1:2328-7303 GCF_000695815.1 Acanthisitta chloris | reverse complement strand
CAGCCGCTCCCCGGGGCAGATCACCCCTCCCGGGGCTCCGCGGGCTCTGCCCTGCCCCGCGGGGCTCCCTCCGCGCTTTGTTCCATTCTTCGCTTGGCTTGCGCGGGCTGCACGGGAAGGGATTTAGTCGCTCTAATTTCGGGAGGGGCTTGGGAGCTTTTAGGTCGGCGAGTTTCTGAAACCGCCGGGTTCGAGCGTGTTTGCTGGTTCTTTAAAACACGGTCAACTTCCCGCTGACTGTTAGCTCAGCAGTTATTAAGCGGAGGTTTTTGGACCCAGATTTGTGTATTTCTCTGGCGAGAACAGCTACTTCAATAGCCTTTCCTCTGTGCCCTCCCTCTCCCCCTCCGGTTTGAATTGGAGGGGATGGCTGACACCCTCCTGCCTCTCACTCCCTCCCCCCAGCAGATAGTTTAGCTGAGTGACCTGGTTTTCCACACTGGGCTGTGCTGGGAGGATGTGGGGCTGGGGCTGAGCTCGCTGGGCTGGGCAGGGTCCAGTCTGCCTGGATGCTCTGCAAAGCTCTGGCCGAGGAGGACACGGGATCGTGACCATCCTGTGAGTTAGTGACAACTGTGGGGTGATCATTTGTCTCCCATAAGCTGTGAAATGGGAGTTTGTTCCGAGGAGACAAGCTGAGCCCTCACAGAGGTGAACCCAGCCCACCACCCTGCTGGGGCCCGAGGCATTGCTGCTCTGCTCCCGGCTCAGGCTCCCCGAGGAATGAGCTTCCAGCTCTCAGCTGCTTCTCGTCCCCAAGGGGGTGCAATGTGTTTGTCAAAAACTGGGTTTTCAGGCAGCTGACATCTCTAAATCATGGGCTGAGCAGGTTAGAGGTAATAACACGGTTTTCACATGGCTCTGGGAATGTTTTTGAGCACAAAGGCACGTGGACTCGGTTCTGTGCTGGGACAACATCCTGGAGAATCATAGAAACATGGAATGGTTTGGGTTGGAAGGGACCTTAAAGACCATCTCGTTCCAACCTCCTGCCGTGGGCAGGGATAGGGACAGGGACACCTCCCACTAGCCCAGGGTGCTCCGAGTGGAGCAGAGTCCAGAAGCCAGAGGTGAATTCCTTGGATGTAATCCACATGCCACGGGTTTTGCCCCAGTTCCTTGGCTCTGGCTGTGAATGTCCCTGCCTGGAGCCAGCGAGGCTCGACTTGGCAGCCTGGGACTTGTGGCGACATGGGCCTCTTGCTCATTATTTCCCCAGCGTGGACTTTCCCAAAGGACCCGGGCAGAGCAGCCTGCGGTTCTGTCCCCTCCCCTTCCCCAGCGCTTCGGGGCAGACAATGAACCTTTTACACATTCCCAATTACAAGTGCTACTTGTGACCTTGCCAGTGTGTTGTCATGGCTGCTTGGCGCAGAGGCAGCTCATTCACAGCCCTCGGGGAACGGTCGGGGCCGTCCCGGCTCTGCTGGGCGCAGGGCAGTCGTGCCCAGCCCAGGCACTGCTGTCGGAGGTGCCAGTCGGGCACCCTGTGCTCTGCTCTGCGGCTCTGCTCCCTCTCCGTGCCCCGCGGGCCGTTCCCTGCCGCGGGCCCAGGGAAGCTCGGGCAGGCTGCGAAGCTCCGCTCAGCCCTGGCACTGCCCCTTTTTTGGGCCGGAGAGTCCTTGTGACCCCTGTGCCCGAACTGTCGGGGCTGACAGCTGCAGGGGACCGCGCCGGGCCGGGGAACACTCAGCCCGTCTCTGCGGAGCTGTCAGGTTTCCCAGCTGTATATCTCACCTCTTTGTCAGCCTGTTTTCTCCTCGCTCTCCCCCAGCCCACCCTGTGCTATCTTTTGATAAGCTATTCTCTCCACGGATGACTCAGATGACCTCTGCCTCCCATCCTCCCGATTCACTGCCATGGTAACAATTACTCAAGCTTGTCCCCAGTCATAAACCCCATCCGAGCTTTGTTATCTACACAGAAACCCTCCCGGGAGACATGAATTCCCCCAGTGTTCCTTCCAGATCACCTGTAACAGAGCTTTTCTCATTCAGATCCTCTTTATCTTTTGGAAATGTGTCACTTCACACCAGCAGCCCTTTGAATCTCCCTGCCTACACGGGCTGTGGGTTGCTGCTGCTGGGGGAAGCTTGCCAAGCAAACCGGGATTATGTCAGCACACTGGGATGGATGGAGGTTTGGGCCTTCTCTTGCCTTGTGGAGTCCAGCACTCTTCAAAGTTCTGCATGGAGAGACATTCCTGGAGCGTTGGGAGGGGTCAGGGCTGGAGCACAGGAGAGGCAGTGGCAGAGCTGTGCCCAGGGCTGGCACTGGGGCCTGGATCTGAATGTGAGCGAGACAGGCAGAGATAAGATTCCATGGGAATAACCCTGCTGCCTGGCAATGCATTTCCTCGAGGACTAGAAGATCAGTCCTTCTGATCTTTGGACATAGGAGGGAGAACTGACATTACAACTTGCTTTTGGGAGCAGCAGTGGGTGCCTGGCTTGGGCACACACTAAGAGCAGTGAGTATGTGCTGGCCAGAGGAGGATTTCAGCAGCTCTTTCTCTCTTTTTTGGCCTGGCAGGTCATGAGGAATGAAGAGCTGACCCAAGAGCTGCTCAACCTGGCCAAAGCCAGGAGCACTGTTCCCAGCACAGAGAGCATCCAACCCCCTGCCATGGCCCACCCATCCTCTGCTGAGCTGGAGAGAGGGAGAGCACCAGTGCATCCCCACTCTGCTCCAAGGGGGAAGGTAAATCCCTCTCTGCCCTGTCACCAACTCCTTGGATAACAGGGATCTAACAGGCCCTTCTTCTGTCTCCCAAAACCAGCCCAAAGACACAGTTGCCTCTGAACATGAGCAGCAGAAGCTGGAGAGAAACGTGAGTGTGTGTGGCTCTGCTGCTGGAGCCTTGGGAAGCAGAGGGGGGATTGATTCCAACTGTGGCTGGCACCTCCTGGTGCTAACTTGAGTTTTGTGGCTCAGCTGATGCCTTGATGCATTTTCATTTATGTTTTTTAAGCTGTGTAACTGCAAAATAAGCCTAGAATAGCTCCAGTGGTTGTGCAGGCAGCGCTGAGGAAGGGCAGATGTGGCTCCCTTGGTCCATGCCCCTCAGGGTGAGCACAGAGAGGAGTTTAAAAGCCAACAAGTGCAGAGGACACTTGTTTTCTTCTTGCTCATACTTGAGAAAGCTGGGGGTGATGAGACTGAGAGCAGGAGATGCTCCCTTCCTCCTCCCCATCTGCAGCCCCTGCGAAACCAGCTTGGGCTCCACCACCAGCTCCTGCTGGGAATCTGACTCTCAACGTGAGATTTCCCCTGGGAGAGCCACACGTGTGCGTCTCCACGTGCCCTGTCTGCAGATCAGGCACTGTTCCTGGTGTGCCACAGGCCACCAGGCCCTCCCAGTTCAACCAGTCCTTTCCCCAGCTGCTCAGCTGGAGGATCTCCTGCCTCATCTTCCTCTTCCGTTGTCCCTCAGTTGCTTGGAAACCAGGATCACATAAAAGTGGAGCTTGAAACCCTGAAGAAAACCCAGGACTGGCAGCAGCAGAAGCTGGAGGAGAGAATGTGAGTGTTTGGGGCAAGTCCTTCTGCTTGGCAGAGCATTTCTGGGGCTCCGTGCAGCTGGATTTGGTCGATGGGAGCAGGAGAAGAGGCAATCTGCCTTTGGTGGGGTACAGGGTGGGGAAAGAGGATTCCCCCTTGGAAGGAGTGAGGCCTGGAAGGAAAACCTGATGTTTTCAAGGCTCTTCAGAGGAGCAGTTGTCTGCTTAAAATTGGTGGTGCTTAGGGACCCAAATGACACCTTGAAAATTCACCTTGTCTGGCAGAAAGCAAATGTGTGACAGCCCAGAGATGCCTTGGACCCACAGAGGTTCTTCCATTGCCATGGGATGGGGTTGGAGTCCTGGGAAAGACTGTCCCAGCAAGGATCCTGCAGGACTAGACCCTCTGAACTGCAGGAAGTGTTCACCTTTGGTGGGGAGAGCTCTGTGGTGCTGGGTGATACACATCTAGGGACTGGAAGCTGCTGCTGTGAGATTTCTGTCATCCCAAACTGATTTCCCTCTCAAAGCTGACTGAGTTGGACCTATGGAGAGTCACAGAATTCCAGAAAGGTTTGGGTTGGAAAGGACCTTAAAGCTCTCCTAGTTCCAACCCCTGCCATAGGCAGAGACACCTTCCACCAGCCCAGGTTGCTCCAAGCCCCATCCAACCTGGCCTGGAACACTCCCAGGGTTGGAGCAGAAGTCTGGAGGTTTAAAATAAACACACCTTCTCCTGTGTGTCCAGGACAGCGCTGGGGAAGGAGCTGCAGGAGGCGAAGGGAGCGATCGGGGACACCCAGCACAAGCTGGTGGAGCAGTCAGCGGTGAGGCTTCCTCCAGCTGCTCATCCTCCCCTCCAGTGTCATGTGCTCCTCCTCAGCCAGCAGGTCCTCTGACACCTCTGCCTCTCCAGGGAGCTTGTCACCCCAAGGTGCTCCTCCCTGCACAGTTCTCTTCTGTACATGGAGGAAGGTGCTGCTGGCACAGGTGGTGGGAGGAATTTTGTTCACTGATTTTTAGAAAGAGTTGGTGGCATCACCAAGGTGGGGGGTGGCAAATGACAGAAGGCAGCAGGGGAATAGAGACTCTGAACATTTCCTGTGGGGGCTCTGAAAACCTGGGACCTTCCCAGCTCTAGTGGAGCTGCATAGCTGGAAATGAAGTCCTCAGTCTGTTCTGGAGCTCCTCAGTTTGCCCTCCGTGGCTGGAGGACAAGGACAGCAGGTTTTCTGTTTGCCCAGGTGCTGCTCACCTCGCAGAGCCAGCTCCAGGAGGTGGAGGCAGAGAACTCCAGGCTGCAGCTCCAGCTGAAGGAGCTGAACGAGGAGTATCGCCTCCGGCTGGCACAGTACACCAAGGACGTGGCGGTGGGTGCCCACAGCCCATGGGGCTCTCCTGGCCTGGGGAGGGGTCACAGAATCTCCTGAGCTGGAAGGGACCCCCAAGGATCACCAGTCCAACTCCTGTCCCTA
>NW_008663300.1:1915-2223 GCF_000695815.1 Acanthisitta chloris | reverse complement strand
TGTTCAGTGCCCAAACACCTCTGGGGGAACAACCTTGTCCTGATATCCAGCCTAAACCTCCCCTGACACAGCCCCAGCTGCTCCCTTGGGTGTGTCTGTGCTGCTCTGCTCTTGCAGTCTGCTGCAAAGAGATGAGTAAGTAAGTGAGAGGATCTCTCAAATCCTGTTATCTGACCAAGAAATGTCCCAGCAGAAACTCACTGATTGTTTCACAGGACATCTGGGTGCAGAGTGGGGCTGGCACAGAATCATGGAATGGTTCAGGTTGGAAGGGATCTCAAAGCTCATCCCATCCCACCCCCGCCATG
>NW_008663300.1:1048-1878 GCF_000695815.1 Acanthisitta chloris | reverse complement strand
GGCCTGGAACACTCCCAGGGATGGAGCAGCCACAGCTGCTCTGGGCAAACTGTGCCAGAGCCTCAGCACCTCACAGGGAGGAATTCCTTCCCAATGTCCCACCTATCCCTGTCCCCTGGCAGTGGGAAGCCATTCCATTCCCCCTCGATTTCTCTCTCTGTACATTCACAGAACTACATGGACAGCAAATCCAGCAGCACGACAGGACCCAGCAGAGCCCCAGCTGACCATGCTGCCATGAAGCACTTTGTGGAGAACATGCTGAAGGACATCCGAGCTTCCTACCGATCCCGGGAGGAGCAGCTGGCTAGAGCTGCACGTGGCTACAAGACACGCATGAAGGACTTGGCCAAGAAGCACGAGAACCTGCTGATTGCCTACGGGTAAGGCTCATGCTGGGCAGGCCCAGGGGGCAGTGCCCACAGCACCCACATGCTGTCCCGAGGGAGCAGAGGGTCTGCACTGCACATCTGCTGCTGGCAATCCAGGAGCTGCAGGGTGGCTGCAGCTGCACCTCAGGGTGCTCTGGACACTGTGGAGCTGCTTTGCACAAATGTTTCTCCCACGTAAAATTCAGAGTAAGAGATTGATCCCACGCTGGATGGTGTGGAAATGCAGAGGTACCACAAATAGCTCCACCTCCCAGCCCGGCCCTGCAGCTCACAGCTCCTCAGCACAGCTCTCTCACAGCTTGGGCTGTGGGAAGCAGCAGAAATACTCGTGGTGTAGCAGCCACAAATAGCTCTGGGATGAGATCCCCTCAGGAGCTCTCCTAGGAGTCGCAGGCTGTGGGGCTCTCGGGGGTGCCCAGCAGGTCCAGGTGTGTGTGA
>NW_008663300.1:261-994 GCF_000695815.1 Acanthisitta chloris | reverse complement strand
TGAGCCCTGGCACGTTCCAGCCCCCAGCAGGGGCAGACTGGTCCCTGGGCAGCAGCACTGGGGCTTGTGGCCCTGCTGAGCTCCACTTGTCCATCACAGACCCAGAGCTGCTCCCATGTCAGCTGCCCCAGCAGAATCCCAGTTTCCCCCAGTGTGGCTCCAGTTGCTCCCATAAAGAGCTCAACATGCAGTTACACTGCAGCTGCACTGCAGCAATGGATTCCCTAACAGAGGAACATGACACAGCTGTGGGGGGAACAAATCCCTCCTTCTCCTGCTGCTCAGAATTCCCTTATTGGGGGCAGGGTGGGGTGCAGTGGGCTGGGGGCAGGATGGGGGGCACAGGGTGGGTTGGGGCCGTCCTGTCATCATGCTGGGAGTGACTAAGGGTGATGAGGATCATACTTGGAGAGACTGGGGTCATACTGGAATCACACTGAGAGTGAGTGGAACCATACTGGAAGTGACTAGAAGCAACTGTGACCAAGCTGGGGGCAACTGGGATCCTACTGGGTGTGGCTGGGATCCTACTGAAATCATACTGGGCATGACTGAAAGGGACTAGGATCATACTGAAAGAAACTGGAGCCATGCTGGGGGCAACTTGGACTGTCTGGGTCTACACTGGGGTAACAGGGAGTGCTGCAGGAGACTGGGACCATACTGGGACTCACTGTGGTCCTAGTGGCAGTGACTGAGACTATGCTAGGGGCAACTGGGGTCAGACTGGGTG
>NW_008663300.1:0-204 GCF_000695815.1 Acanthisitta chloris | reverse complement strand
GTGGTGTAGCCGCCGGCAGGAGCGGCCCCTGTCCCTGGGGAGCAGTGCCATGGAGTGTGGCCCTGCCGAGCTCCACCTGTGTGTCACCGACCCAGAGCTGCTGACCAACACCACGCGGGAGCTGAACTGGCTGCGGGACAAGAAGGAGAAGCTGCAGATGCAGCTCCAGGAGCTGCACAAGGTGGTGGTTGGGCTGGGCAGGGA
>NW_008663299.1:4675-7039 GCF_000695815.1 Acanthisitta chloris | reverse complement strand
CAGAGCCTGTTTGTTGCGGCGCTCGGGATGCGACAGCCCCGGCCCCGCTCAGCCCTCCAGACACCCGAGCTCGGCTTCGCCCACGCTCCGAGTTTCCCCGCAGCTCCTTTTCCCCAGGTTTTTCTCTTCAATCACTGCTCAGAGCTCAGGGCGGAGCTGAATTTCTCCCTGGTTAGGGATGTTCCAAGCGACTCAGCCAGGTGCAGCTAAACACCTCTGTGCCTGGTGCTTGGCTCGTGTCTGCCTCTCCTCCCTTCCTGCATCCCTGGGCTGGGGCATCCCTGGGTACCCCCGGGGCAGCCAAGCTGCCACCTCGAATCCAAACTCGGGGACAGAACCTGTTTCACCACACAACCTGTCCTGCTCACCCTCCCCCATCCCTTTGCTGTCTCCAAACCCCATCCCAGCCCTTCCCTGCGTTTTCCAGGTGCCTGCTGTGGCTCAGCACACGATTAACAAACTGAGCAATGCTTTAGAGCAGAAGTTCCCCCAAAATCCCTCCTGGAGGAGGCCCATGGTCCTCCTGCCCCCACGTCCCACCCCGATGAGCAGCTGGGCATGATGAGCATCATCCCTGCCAGGGCTGGGAAGAGAAGCCCATGCTCAGTCCCTGTCCCAGAGGGTTTATCTCAGCTGCCCCTGATAAATGGATAATGAATAATTCACTGTTGGCTTTGGCTTTATGAAGTATTCATTGCACTCCCAGAGTAATTAACCATCCTCGAGCCTGTGTAACAGCCCGGCCACAATCCATCTTCAACCCTTCATTAGCAGGTCCTCACACCACGGCAATGAATTAGAGTGGAACAAATGCACAAAGAAAACTTTTCTCTCCCTGGGACCCTCCAACCCACAGCCATTGCATCCCCAGGGAGAGCTCTTCCAGGGTGGGACCCACATCCCATCCCACATCCTCCAAAGCTCAGCTTGGGGCATGGAGCTGAGCCAGACATCGAGCTCTGCCCCTCTTTGGGCAGCCCAGAGAGGCCCAAGGTGCTGGTGCAGCCACCACGGCTGTTCTCAGCCCGGAGTGAGCCCAGCACAAGGTGACACAGCTGGTGACAAGCACAGGCAGGAGCAGGACCCGTCGCTCTGATGGATGTGTAAAAATTTCCTGCAGCTCTGGTGCTGACTCAGCCCTTCTGCCCTGGGTAATTTACGGCGCTAAGCAGCACACTCGGAGCAGGAGACACAGCTTGCCCGGGCAGGGCACGGGTGGCTCGACCCACAGCCCTGAGTGGGGATGGCTCCAGACACAGTGTGGGGCCACAGCTTCCCTGGAACACCCAGTCCCAACTGACTGACTGCAGGGCCCTGGATCGGCCCAGGGGTGAGCGCCAAACCCAGCACTGGGGTCCCCTCACTGGTCCCACGTGAGCTCGACCAGAACCCAAAGGAGCATCTCAGCAGTCCCAGAGAGGCTCCCAGTGCCCCCCCAGTCTCTGCCCAGCTCCACCAGCCCCTCTCCCTCACCCAGCCCTGTACCAAGGGCTGCTCACCCCCTCACCCAGCTGCGGCTCAGCCCCTCTGTCTCCCCTGCTGGGTATCCTTCCCTGGCCTCTCCTCTTCCTTCCTCCCCTTCTGGCAGCTTCATACCATCTCTTCCTTGGGTTTTTTGAGGCAAACAGGGCTTCTGGGTCTGTCATCTCTGCTACCACTTACTGCTGCTCAAGATGCCTATTCCCAGGATCAGTCCTTGCCCTTTCCCGTCTCTCCCAGTGCATCCCTGGTGCAGCCATGACCCGTTTCATTTCTCCTCGCCTCGTTGGGTGCCTAATTGAATTGTTCCCTTGATCCCACCAGCTTCGCCTTGCAAAGCCTGGCCTGGAATCCCTGTCCTCCATGTGCTGCTCTCTGCAGTGCTGCCATCCTGGTGACCCCAGAGCTGGATTCTCACCTCTGGCACCAAGCTGGGGTGGGGTGGACAGCAAGAGGTGACAGCCCAAACACAGGGACAGGGCACATGTTGGTGGCTCCTCCACACGGGCTGAGTTACGGCACGATACGAGTGACGGTGACAGCAATGGATATCCCTGAGCTGGAGAGCTGATGGGGCTTTATCTGGAAGTAACGGAGCAGCTCGAGGGATGGAATCCTCCACGTCAGGAGAAACAGCGGACACAGCTCGGCCCTCTCCATCACCACAGGAATGGGCTGTCCCCAGGGAGCCACTTCCAGCGCCGCAAATATTGCCCTGACAGGGACAGCACGTGGGCTAAACCCGGAGCCGCGATCCCAGCCCCAGGCACGGCCATAATTCACTTCCCGAGGCCGAGGACACGTGTCCTGCCTCGCTATAAACCACATTAAGGAACAAATTTAATCACACTACTCCACCGCAAAGGAAGGACAGTGCTGCTGGGC
>NW_008663299.1:1976-4660 GCF_000695815.1 Acanthisitta chloris | reverse complement strand
TCTGGGATGGAATGAGGCACTGGGCTGGGATGGAGCTGCTGCAGCCCCTTGGGCACCAGCTCCTGGGGCAGTGAGGGTCCCAGTCAGGGCTCCCAGGTGCCCTACCCCACGGCCACGTGTCCTGCTGCAGCAGCAGGTCTGGGAGCCATGCAGGGCACAATCTGCAGGCGTTGGTATTTGCTCCAACACAGCATCTGCCCAGCAGAGCCAGGACACACCATTTTCCTTACATGATACCAACACTTAGCCCTAGAGTTGGCAATGTCAACCCTAATTATTTTCAAGACGTCTGGAGGGCTGCAGGGATGAATCAATATAAATAACATGTTCATAGGCTCCGCATAGTGTTCCCAACAGCATCAGGGCTCTAATTGGAATCTCAGACAGGAGGAGCTCGGGGCAGGTGTCCCCCTCCCTTTCCCTTTCATTTATTAATCTTCACTCGTTGTCCTCATCCCTCACATCCCGTGACAGAGGATGCTGCGGGGTGAAACAGGGAGAGGAGCTCGAGCTGGGATGTCTCTCTGCTTTTCAGCCTCCACAAGGAGACAGCGACCTGCCAGTCCCTCCAGGCAGGCACAGCCAGGGACCAGGAACAGCCCGTGGGCAGAGCAGGACCAAGGGGCAGCCAGTGGCACACGACAGGAGCAGGACTGGGATGCTCTTTTCGTCACGGGCAGCCTCCTCCTCCTCCTCCTCCTCGGCGGGCGCTGGGGCTGCTGCCTCCCGCCTGCGGTGCAGATGGCCCAGCATATGGGCAGCCTCCCCTCGCGCTTGCACCTTGTAAGCAGATTCTGTCAGGTTTAAAGAGGAAAAGCTTAATTAAGCAGTTGTGTGTGTACAATTATATCCTTAATTATCTCTGCGTTTCCCTTCTTTGTTGTTCTGTGTTTGCGAGAAGTTTGGTAACAATCAGAGGAGACCGAGCCCTGAAGCGGGAGCTCTTCTTTCTTGTTTTCTCATTCTCTCTCCCTCCTGCCTTGTTTTGGGGGTTTTACGGGGATGAAAGGAGCTGCAGAGTGAGCCCCAGCCAGGCTGGACCTTGTGACCTGGCCGGGGAGCTGGGACTGGGTTCCTTGTCCTCGGGTCCCGTCATGGTACTCAAACCAGAGCACACACAAAGTGCAAATTTGGCTGCTAAAAAGCTGCTTTAGCCCTCTTTTATCATTCCACACTTGTACTACAGCAACCCCAAAGCCCCAGCCCAGCTGGGAAGCACCAGCCCTTGTTCCAACACCCTCGGGAACAAACAGACCCCTGAGAGCTCCGTGGGGTGATGCTTAATTGCTCCCACACCCAGGGACTGACTGGCACCCGAGGGACCCCCTGCCTAATTAATTCCTCTAATTACTCCATTCTCCCCCATTTCCCAGCCACCTCTCCATCCTGCAGCCAGGCACATTCCCAGAGTCATCCCAGGGCCCCCTGCCCCCCTCACTGCTGCGCAGTCTGGAGCAGGGACAAGGGGTGGCAAAAGCAACTGGCTAATTTGTGGTGGTGCTTTCATTTTATGTACAGAGCACTAAACAGTCATAAACATCCCGAGATGGATATTGCAGCTGAGGGTGTTTTTATTGTTTGTCAGGCCTTGAAATTTTGCCATGAAGCTTTTAATAGAAATAACCCCAAACTCTTACTTCTCTAATTGGGTGCGTTTCACAAACCACATGTCTGTGTTTATGCACAGGTATGTTTATATCACCAACAGTTAATTTTTATTTACCTTGCAGTGAAACTCATCTTCCTCCTTAACTCCCAGGCCTGTATTTGCCTTGAAATCAGAATTGGGCATAACAATCAGCTGTGTATTTAAGGTGCCATTAAATCCTCAGCTCTGCTTTCACCACTGCCAAACCAGCCAAAGCACAGCAGTGACTCCTTTTCCCAGTGTCCCAGCAGGGAAAACGAATCTTCATCCAGCTGAGAGATATCAAGTGCTGGGAATGAGCCTCGGGAGAGCAGCAGGGATGATGGAGAGCTGCAAAGTGAGATGGGGTGAGCAGAAGAGGGAAACAGGACAGTGGTTTCCAAAGGTGCCAGAGCACTGGGCAGAGAGGCAGAGTCTGTCCCCTGGGAGCACAGAAAGGGGTAGCAGGGTCAGAGAGATTTGGGCTGGGTGGGAGGAGAAGCTCTGCAGAGAGTTAAGCAGCAGAGAGCAGGGCAGGCAGGAACCCCAGGGTCTTTGGGAGGAGACAGCTCGACCTCATCACATCGCTCTGCCCCTGCTCTCCCCCATTCCAGAGAACAGGATGTGTCCAAGTCCTGCAAACAGGACTGGAGAGCTGACCAGCACCTTCCCCACTGGGCTGGTGAAGCAGGAGGAACTGGGGACTGCCTGGAGACCCTGTTTGCTGAGCCTTGATGTTGGCGCAGGGAAGATGAGGAGAGAAGTGGATCACAGGCGGTAATTAAACACCCGGGGAGGAGGGCTGTGATGCTGGAGAAGCCTTTCATCCAGCAGCCAAAGCTTCCCAGGGGATGCAGGGAAGGCACCAGTGCTTGGAGGCTTTGGCTGATGTCTCACCCCAGCCTGGCTCTGGTTATGGGGTACAGTGGGGAGAGGCTCTGGGCAAGGGGCTGACAGCATCGGCATCAACACGGCCAAGGACCTGCTGCCTCCTCCCAGCCCTCCACATCCCCATCGAGGGCAGCTGGGGATCAGCACGGGGGGGAAACCACCTGCA
>NW_008663299.1:282-1924 GCF_000695815.1 Acanthisitta chloris | reverse complement strand
ACCATCCCACTCGCTCCAGCCGCACGCTCTGCGGGAATCACACCGGGCACGGCCAACAGCCCAAAGCAAACGCAATATTTTAAAGTCCTTCCCAGCGTAGCCATCTCCAGAGCTATTAATAACACTTGTAAGGAGTTGTTCTTGAATAGATATGATTTTTATCTTGACAGCATCTCCTTAAATCATTTTTATCCCCACAAACTTTGCGAGAAGCAGATTTTCTGAGCACCATTTGTCTTGCCAAATATCCCCCACCCCTGTTCGCTGCTCACTCCCTCCTTAGCTGCCACGGACAGGGCTGCCCCCCACCCTCTGCCCCTCTCCCCTCCCTCCCTCTGCCCCACCACTCCCCTTCGATGTGTGTGTGGCAGCAAAATGAAGCCAAATTATCAAATCTCTGGGGCTGAGAAGCCCTGGGGGGTGGGAACGGGTGTGCACCCACTGCCAAACATCCTTGTGTCCTTCCTCCCCTTGTTTGCCCAGTAAAAATTCAAGCTAATAAAAATGCAGAGAACTCCCCTGAATTACCCGTGTTTCTCTGCAGAAAAGTGACCGCGGCCCCTCGGAGCAGCAGATGGACAAAGGCACAGGAAACCCTCGAGGCAGGGAAGGCGGTGGGAGACATTCCAGCTGTCACATCCATCACTTGCTTGGAAATAAAGACTTCTCAAGAGGAGAACTGCGGGGAAAGGAGCAGATTCCCTGACACAGCTTAGAAAACACTAATTCCCCGGTTAATGACTCATTTGGGGAATACTTGAGGGTCGTCGATGCTTAACAGGTTTTGCATGAGCAGAGGAGGAGATCCAGGGGAGCTCAAACGCCTGGAAGCAGTGGGGCTTGCTGATCCCCGTGAGGATCTGCTGCCTGAAGCGATGGCCCTGGCCATGGTCCTGCTCTGCCCGTGGGACAAGGACCTGGTTACACAGCAGGGCTGGAGCTGGAGCCTTTGGAAGGCCCATACAGAGCCACCCACGCTGGCATCCCTGTGGAGCTGTGCCCAGCCATGCCAGGAGCTGGCACAAGCCACTGTGTTGCAGCCACATCCTTCAGGGAGGCCCAGAACCCTCAGGAAGTGGAACTCAGTGAGCAGAGGGACCTCACCTCCCAGAGCAGCGGGTCTAGAAGAGCAGAGGGATGAGCTCTGCCCACCAGCCCCGGAGCAGCCAGCGGAGGAGGAATGGATGCTCTGCATGTGGACCGGGAATAGTTCCTGCTGCAGGAAGTTTTGCCTTCCCAAGGTGTGGGCAGGAGGCACCTCCCGGCTGTCAGCAGTGCTGCCGTGTCTGGCAGTGGGTAATTAAACCTTTTATTCGGTGCCTGGAGGCACAGAGGCATCAAGGGCTCTTATCAAAGCAGGAACCCAGCGGGCTGGCTCTGTGCGGAGGGAGGGAGAGATGCCAAAGCTGCCTGTGCTGCTTTAAAGAAAGTTTGGGCTTCATTCTCCTCTCCTAACTCTTTAAATCCACCTTGTGAACAACTAATCCACGTTTGCACGTTGCTCCATGGTGCTCAGCTGGGCAGAGTCCAAACTCTCCTGTTGCAGCAGGGTCAGCCCCAGTGGCTCTGTCCTCACCCTCCACTCTGCCCTGGCTCAGGGTCCCGAGTCAAAGGCCCCGTGGATCTACATGGTACAGGGAAT
>NW_008663299.1:0-223 GCF_000695815.1 Acanthisitta chloris | reverse complement strand
GTGGCATCTGCAGACACTCAGACCTCGTGTGCACTGTGGAAGGACAACAGCAGCCCCACACGGTGGGCAGGAGGGTCTGTGCCTGGGGATTGGGGGGCAAACAGCACCCCAAAAGTGCTGGCAGGAGTCCTGGGTGCAGCTCTGTAGCACACACAGTGCTGAGGCCACACACAGCTCAGTGCATGGGGGAGAGCAGGAGCCTGCGCAGCTCCAGCCCCCAGGA
>NW_008663298.1:20322-20613 GCF_000695815.1 Acanthisitta chloris | reverse complement strand
TAAATTGGAGTGACATGGATTTGATGGCTGGACTAATCTGTGGGTAAAGAACTGGCTGAACATAGAGTTGTAGTTAGTGGCTCAGTGTCCATGTGGAGGCCAGTGAGGAGTGGTGTCCCTCAGGGGTTGGTGCTGGGGTCGATACTGTTCAACATCTTTGTCAGTGCCATGGACAGTGGGATTGAGTGCACCCTCAGCAAGTTCACTGACGACACCAAACTGTGTGGGGCAGTCAACATGCTGGAGGGAAGGGATGTGCCATCCAGAGGGACCCTGACAGGCTTGAGAGGT
>NW_008663298.1:2554-20142 GCF_000695815.1 Acanthisitta chloris | reverse complement strand
GGATCAGAAAAAAGAGTGTGATCAGCAGCTCAAAGGATGTGGTTCTCCACCTCTACTCTGCTCTTGTGAGACCCCTCCTGGAATACTGTGTGCAGTTTTGTTACCCTCAATATAAGAAGGACATGGAACTGTCTGAGCAAGTCCAGAGGAGGCCGCAAAGTTGATAAGGGGACTGAAGCATCTCCCCTCAAAAAACAGGCTAGGGAAGTTGGGGCTGTTCAGCACGGAAAAAAGACAACTATGTGGAGACTTTATATCAACATTTCAGTATCTGAAGGGGCCTACAAGAGAGCCAGAGCAGGACTTTTTACTAGGAATTGCAATGATAGGACAAGGGATAACAAGTTCAAATTGAAAGAGGGGAAATTCAGGCTAGATACTGGGAAAAAGTTTCTTACTGTGAGGGTGGTGAGACACTGGAACAGGTTGCCCAGAGAAGTGGTGGCTACCCCAAGCCTGGCAGTGTTCAAAGTCAGGTTGAGTGAGGCCTTGGTCTAGTGGGGAGGTGTCTCTGCCCATAGGAGGGGGAGTTGGGACTACATGATCTCTAACCCCTGAAATTCTATGATTCTATGATTCTATACTCCTCTAGGAGTCTATCATTTGGAATCATAGAACCATTTGGATTGTAAGGCGCTTTAGACATCATCTGGTTCCAACCACCACACCATCCTCCCACCCCTGCCCTGCCATGGGCAGGGATGCTCCTCACTCGATGAGGTTGCTCAGGGCCCCATCCAACTCATTTTAGGATTTAGGCTTTAGCGTCTTGTTTCTTTTAATGCTCAGCCTGACATACTAGAGAGTGGAAAAATCTATTTACCAAAAGGAGAACAGATAAATCTTGAGGTGGCAGCAAGTGGAACAATGTTTGCATTTAGTCATACCTGTGGAAGAAAAGGGAGGAGGGAAAATCATTGAAGTTGGAATTTAAATGGCTTTGATTTTTTGATTTTTGATTTTTTATTTTTACAAGGACACCTTATGAGAAGTAATATTCTAATATGATTATATGGAAAAGTGATTCCTCTAGCAACTGTTCTAAAACATCCTGACTTTGAAATAATGAATGGTGTTTTGCTTTACATTTTTGAGTCACATATACATGAGTCTTTCTAATCTCCACAATTCTGTTTAGAAAAGAAAGTGGACTTTCTGTGGAATACTAGACGACACAAGGTGCCACATTTTCAGGAATTTAGTTAGAAAAACTCTAACCCTAACCCTGCAAACATGGATCACACCTCTCCTTGAGGCATAGGGTTTCTTCCTTTCACTTTGGTGTAACCTTCTGACCTTTTATTTTGTCCACAACAACATGCATGTTGAAAAATTAGGTGCTTCTGGGCTTTACTTGGGATGCTGGGTCAGCTTTATCAGCTGGAGGCCATTAGCTACTGTAGTGGATATTGTGTTTCCATTCCATGTTCATACCGTTTTCACAGAGTTTAGAATAAACAGAAGTGATGATGCAGATCCCAGCTGTTAGCAGCAATAGCACAGCCTGTGGGCTCTAGGCACTTGCTACTCTGTAGCTGAGACCTGGGTTTAGATGTTGGAAAGAGCAAGACAGAGAAGAGCTTAGCTATGCGAGCAATCAGTTCTTGTTTTATAGAGGATTTGGGAAGGTATTGCTTTCCATAAAATCCAAGGTGTTAACTTAGGGTCTGAAGTGAAATCTCATTAGATGTTTTGGCCTGAAAGTGAAAAGCTATTAAAATTTGTCGCTTCTACCTTCTAGAATGAACAGTATTTAGCGCCCATTCTATAAAGCTACCTACAATCTCCATTATATCCAATGAATACATACATTTCAGACTGGAATATGAGGAGACAGTTTTCTGACACAAATGTTTAAGTGAGAAAAAAACAACATGATGGGTGTGCTCAAGTTTTATAACAACTATAAATAGCTATAGGTTGTTGAACCTATAACATATGTGCTTTTCCTTTTCCTTGCTTTGGAGTCAGAAGAACTTTTGTATAGTGCTATATTCTTCTCAGTAAAAGAAAGTAACCTTGCCTTCTCACTATTCCTCTTTTTATCTGTTCCTGCATATTGAGCTCTCAGCTTTCCCAGACTATTTCTGTTTTTCAGGTCTGAAGGTTTCCACTTGGTCCTCAGAGTGAGGCATTCAGGAAAAATCCAACAGAAAACTGGTTCTGTTGTTCCCCAATTACACAACGCAGTGTAAACAGGGAACATCTGTCATGGTGAACGTCAAGACTGAAAAACAGGCAAGTATGCACCATTTCAAACACTATGAAAGCAATCACACAGTAAAACAAGTGTATATTTAACCAGCAAATCTGAAACAAATGTTCAGCTACTCAAATACTATTTTAAGCAGACAATAGCAAGTGAAGCAAACTTGCATATAAATATCATTTCTACAGCTGAAATGGTTTAAAACTATGTAAATGGCACAAGAACAGTAGCAAAAAGTGTCAGAGAGCTGAAAGAAAATGAAGCACATTTCTCACCTCTTGGAAGCTGTGGAAAATTTTTGCAATTAGCAGCTCTAGGTCAAAGTGGCTCTTCTTGTATGATTTTTCTCTTGTAAGTGTTCCTCAATGTGGTGCTTTAGTCTTTCAGAATTGTTGGTGTTCTCTGCATTTGCCATCACCCCTTTCACCAGTGTCAACTCTTCAGCAGTATTTGCACTTTTACAGTATTTACAATCTTTGTCAGAACAAATCAAGGAGATTATCCAGTATCATTTACTTATTTAGTGGTTCTTTTCCATTTCCAGTCAACCTCCCTTCCATGCTACTTGGCAAGGAGACTTTTGGATCATTAGAAGCTGATACTGGGCATTCAGAGTGGCTCCATCCTGCCTTGTATACTCCCTACTGTACTCAAAGACTCACCTAACCTTTAGTGTAAAATAAAGCTGCCTCAGGGCATGCAAATTTACGTTGTTCCCTATGGATCTGCCAAGGACCCCCAGGTCCCCATTGTGCTCCAGCTTTACATCTGATGAATATAAAACTTCTTCCATGACAATCTCTGCCAAAATTCTCCAAAATGTCCTTTCTGTGAGACAAAGGCATTATCTATATGTCCATCTCTCTACTGGCAACAGGAATATCCTGTAAAACCTGTGACTTGATAACTTCGGTTAGAAAATTAGTCATACATTGATTAACTTGATTTTCCTAAAGTGTTTCTTCCGGTCACTTTTTAAAATATATCTAGCAATTATTAATAGTCAGAATGGTAATAATGACTCTGAACTTCACAGTGTGTTTTTGCCAGTACTGTTATCCTGAAAGCAAAAAGCGAAATCCTGTGCTTTGGAGTTACTACATGTTGACAGGCAGTACCAAGGCAAAGGTATCCAAAATCCCTTTTCCAAAGGAT
The DNA here is from genome assembly GCF_000695815.1 of Acanthisitta chloris. Lineage (NCBI taxonomy): Eukaryota > Metazoa > Chordata > Aves > Passeriformes > Acanthisittidae > Acanthisitta > Acanthisitta chloris. The sequence continues at coordinate 16,778 of NW_008663298.1, read as the reverse complement.
TTCTTTTTCTAACTGGATTTGTAAGAATAGATTCTTAGTTTGATGGCTAGATGCAGGCAATTTGACAAACCTGTTTTGATCAGTTCCAAAAGCCAAATGTGTATTTGGGTGGGGGGAAAGAAGAGTGCAGCATACAAAATTCCCAAATTTTGAAAAAAAAAGGAACAATTATAAATTTGCATAATACCTAAGAAGTATCCCTTTCAAGGCCAGAACGGATGTGGCTTTGAGCAACCTGGTCTAGTGGAAGGTGTCCCTGCCCACAGCAGGGGCTTTGGAATAAGATGAACTTTAAGATCCTTGCCAATCCATTCTGTGATAAGAATGAGTCACTGAAATGCTATATGTTAGACTGGGGAAATGCAGGTGCCCCATGTATGAAACAGCTGGTCTCATGTCTCTCCTGGCACAGTGATTTGCTGCAAATTGACCCTCTTGATGACATGAATCCCTGTGAGCTGTCTTTCTCACTCTACCAGGTATCATTTTCTTTTTGTCTTCCATGGAAATGTCTGCCTCTCACTCCCTTGTGCATAAAGTCAAACAGGACTTTGCTGTGCAAATACCTGACTAATAAAAGCACTGATATTTATATGAAACCTTGATACCACAAAAAACTCAGAGCAAGAAAATAAAATTTTGCAAAGACAAAGACTGTATTTTCATTAGGACATCAGTGGAAAATAAAACTTCACCCCAGGAAAGGATTAAGGACAGTTGATAAAATCATAATAACAACTTGTTAGGCATTGAAGTGATCAAAGGACCTAGTTAGCAACACAACTAATTGCCTTCTCTTTGTCTAAGCACAGGCTGTGTCTGCTATGTCCTATGAAGAGTAATTGCAAACAGCATAATTTTAACCTCGTCTCCTGAGACATCATTGAGAGTAAGGTTGCATGGTGCCTTGCCCTTGATAAAAAAAGCACATGTTTGAATTTGGGAGCATTAGACTGCAACTGTTGCCCCCCTCAAGGTCAGTTAGAAGTGGAGTCAATTCAATTAGCAGATTCGTTTGAGTTCTCTGGAAAGAAGGAGCATAGTCCTTAGTTTTGCTTCCAAGATTTACTCAATATAGCTGATGCTGTGAGCATGTGACTACCAGCCAGCAGAAAGGCTGCCATAGATGCTGCAGCTGAGAGTCAGGTATGCAGAAGAAGGTGCTTTCCCAAGCAAGTAGCTTAATTCTTTATGCATTATAATTATTTTAGAAGCATCAGTGACTTAATCAAGGTGATAATGGAAAGTATTTCACCATATTTATGAAACAGATGCAGTATAATTTTGTCATATTTAGTGCAGTGGTAAACAGCTGAGGAAAGGAAAGAATTAAGTATGCATTTGCAACACCTCTTTCTCCAGCCTTTTGTCTGTGACCCATAGAGTATGACCTACTTGGTGCTGCTGCTAGTATCTGACGGCTGAACAGTTGACAGAGGCAGAATCCCCTTCTTTGTGCACAGTATGTCTCTCATTTTTAGGAAAAAAAATACTATCACATAGTGAATCCCTAAGTGCACATAATAGGTCAAACCAGCAAATCAAATTCTGATTTATTGGACTACATGAAGGAAGAACAGGGGATGAGAACAGTGTGGGAAGAAGGAAGATACTCGAGAATTATTCCTTTATGAGGTACTGATTAAAACTAGTATGCTACTAGGAAAGGAGGGAAGTTGACTGTGGTCTCAAAGCTGGGAGAAGTACTGTCTGGGACAAGCTGGGGAAAGCTGGGTGTTGATCATACTCTAGGATGATATTAACAATGAAACATTTTCATGCAAGAATATTATGTCTTCCTTGTTCTCTCTAGATTTTTGTTCAGCATCTTCTTGAATATCCTGTGCTCTGCTTCTGTAATTTGTGTCTTCTGCTAAGGTACAGCACCTTTCTTGCCCTCTTTAGTGTGTTCAGGTACTGCTTTGATGAAAACGGTGCACATCTGAAGCCCTTTCTTGTTTCTGACTTACTTCCCTGCTTACTGATTTATGTATTCTCCAGGCTACAGCTGGGTCTTCCCAGCTTCTCAGGCATAGAAGTTTCCATAGCAACCTCGCTAGTGAAGGTAAAACCATAGCGGAAATCAGCGTTATGCCAACAAACCACTGATGTGCAGAAAAACTGTTCAGGACCAGGTTATGGAACATTCTGGCATGGTAAGTGCAGATCCCATCTGAGGCATTTGTGGCTTTCTGAGCCGCCCTTTCACCTTCTTCCTTTTCCCTGTTGGTCTACATCTGTCCAGGCCTAATGTAGCACCCCAACTACAACGTTAGGACACTGGTTGTGGGTGTCCTGAGGCCATACTGCCAAACTAGCACCATTGTCCCTGGAGGATTTACTGCTGTGGCAGCTGGTGGAGCAGAGACAAGGGGCAGGGGGAGGTGAGCCCCTCCTCAGCTGCCCCCACCCCCCCTGCTGAACTGCAGCTGGTCAGTTCGGTCCAAGTCTGGACTAGTTTCACTTTGAAGATGATGTTGCACTACACAGGCTGTGATTCTCCTCTCTTTGCTGTAGGTTCCTCCTCTCTCTCTCTTTGCTGTAGGTAGAAGGACTGTCACCTTGTGGCAGCATGCAACAAGTGTCTAACCCAGAAAGTGGCTGGTGGTCTTGTTTCCCAGGTGTCTGTACTCCTGCTAATAGACTCACTTGCTCTTCCACTCTTGGCAGAGAGCCATGAGCATTGAAAAGTTTTGTATAGAATCATAGAATAGTATGGGTTGGAAGAAACCTTTTTAAAGTACCTTCCCTTAAAGAGTCCAACTCCCCTGCCATGGGCAGGTACACCTTACATAAGACCAGGTTGCTCAGGCTGCTATCTAGTCTGACCTTGAATGTTTCCAGGGATGGGGCACCCACAGCTTCTCTGAGCAATCCCTGCCAGTGTTTCACCATGCACTTCATAATTTTTTTCCCCTATATCTAGTCTGAATTGACCCTCTTTTAGTTTGAAACCATTAGTTCTTGTTCTGTCGCTACAGGTCCTACTAAAAGATCTGTTCCCATCTTTCCTGTAAGCCTTGCCCTCCAGCAAAACCTGTCACACGGTGACACCAGCAGCAGCAGAGAGAGAAGAAACCTGTAATTATCCACCCTAGCCACAGTGCCAAACAGACAGACCTACTCCTTCAGCCATTAGCAGGAAGGCTGAGCTGTGAAGGGAGCTGCAGCCTCTTTTCAAAATACAGTTTTCCACACTTTAGATACTGGGTAGTGTCCCTAAAGCCCATTTTATCCTGATGGAGGTAACTGCAGCTTCACAGGGACAGCAGGGTTGTTCCCGACTCTGGCTTATGCAGTCAGTGTAAGAGGAACCATATTCAAACCTATTCTGAAATTTATTCTCTCATGAAACTCAGAGTATTTTCTAGTAAAAATGCAATGACTTTTATGCTGCTCCTGATTTTTGGAAGTCTCTGAGACTCAGTGTTTTCAGCATTTCTTTGTAAAGATTTTTTCTGTGTGTTTACTAATTCTCCTGCATGATCTGCTTATGCACACACACAGAGTAATCTTAAGAAAAAACAGTACTTGAAGAATTTGTGGAACTCTAGAGAACACATGCAGGCATGCAACTCAGGTTTATCTTAGCTCTTAATTCTTAGTTCTCTGTCTGCAAGCTATGCCGAAGACAAGAGCAAATTTAGTTGTGGAGCAGGCTGGGATTTCCCTGTATTATCTCATTCCCTACCCTTAAAAAGCTGGATGCTACCTACCAGCAGATATCACCAACAGGCACAGCTAGTTTTTGGAGATCCCCTTTGTTGTGGGAGCTGTTGTGCCTGATTTCTTGATACAATAGTGTTTATTCAGGTCCACAAGCTGGCTAGTGAGCTCTGAAGCATGTTAATAACTTACAAATTTGCTTGTCATTGGTCCTGCTTCTTCTCCGAGAGGGAGAGGTCGAACGGTTCTGATGTTCTGCAGTATGCAGTAGAATATATTACCATGTGAGAGCAAGACAGTGAGAAAAACTCACTATGGTCAGAAGGGGAATGTGTGGAGGAAAAGAGCTAACAAGAACATGTATAAATTGAAAGAAAATGGTATCTCTGAGGCATTTTCTGAATGCTTTACTAGTCATTGGTTCTGTTCTACTGATGCATAATGCGTTTGCTCTGTGTTTGGTATTACCACACAACTGACACAATGAAGAACCACTAATGCTTTAAGCTGCAAACTTGTGTCTCCATCTGCCATGGATTAGCCGCCAGAAAAGAGAACTATTTTTGCATTAAATGCTAGAACAGCAATTACTTCTTACAATAAGGGCTGGAAAAATCAAGTTACATTTTGCTCCTCTGATGAGTGGCAAGTTTCTTGCTGGCATTGTCCTGATTACTTGACCACAAGGAGCATTTTTGTAGCTTTCTTGATCTGTGCCCTTGAGCCCTCTTGATAAAAATGTGCAAAACATTGTGTGATGCAGCCTGAAGAGTGCAAAGCAAGGATCTGATTTTAATTATTGTGAGAACAGATTTATGCAACTGACAGGATGACAGAGATAGAAATACACCAAAAGATCTGACAGGGAGGCGTGCCATTGATGTAGGCATACATCAGTGTACTCCTTTGTTTCTGTCTCCATTGCTACACTTTATGTAGTGTTGGGAAGAGGTGTGTAATAGGCACTCCTAGGAGCAGGGACAAATGATCACCACCCTTTCAGTTTGGTCGTAATTTATGTTTGTATAAAGCAGAGGCAAGACATTATCATTCTGACTGCATCACATGTAGCAGCACTGGTACGAAGTCACAAGTGGCAAGGCAGTGGGGAATTTGCCTACAGACCTGAATTATTCTCCCTGGGTGTAGTCAGTGAAGCTTTCTCTTTTCAGATTCGTGTCTCATGGATACCCAGTCACCTGAAGTAGCATTTTGTCCTGACACTCTCTGGTTGGTTCCTAAAATTAGAAAAACAAAGCAGCCTGATGAGTTCTGCCTCCTCAGAATGTTTCTTGGTCTGCTCTGACATACTCCAGCACTTAACCTCAGCAGTGGGAAATGCTAAGCAGTTTGTCAGTGTTGGTATAAAATCTGCTTTACAGGATGTTCTGGGGTTTCTTTCTTCTGTCTGGCCCCTTCTTGTGGAAGTTTACTGTAATAGACTGTAAATAAATGTACAGTTAGAGCCTACACTGAAGCTTCCTGAAGCTTGAAACTGTTCATGGTAGTAACAAATAGTTTACCTGTTTCCTAATCAGTGTTCTTCTAACTTTAACAGCCAATTAAGAGACCACACAGCATATGTACGCCAATTTACAGAATGCCTTTTCATTACTGGATTTCTCATGGCATGCAGGAAATGGCTGGTGACCAAGTTAATCTTCTGCTAGGCATTACATTTTCATCCATTTCTGCAGCTTTTTGTGACCATCTTATTGCGTGGAGTGACACACAAGCCTGAAATAGAAACCTCCTTCTGAACCACAGCTCTGAGTTCTGTAGTTACTCTGTGCTTTGACAGCTGCAGGAGGAGGTTATGTACCACTGCTGCTTTGTTTGAAGCCTGCCAAAATTTCGCTGATAACTGAGGTGTGGAGTTGGATTCAGGGGTTGTTTGGGTTGCATGCCAGATCTCCCAGATAGGGAACGATAGCCAGAAGGTTTTACAGTGGGTTTTTTAAGGTTTTTTTTTTTACAGTGCCTGTTGCTGTGCAAGCAGAGCAAAGTGGGAAATTGTCCTCAGGAATTTGCAGTGTAAGGTACAGGCAACATGCCATAAACAAGTGAACAGTTCAATAAACAGAGGAATTAAGAATATTTACTTTCCTGACTATTTCTTTCCAAGCTCTTGGATGTAGATAAATATGATAATTTTTTAAAACATTATCTTTTTTTCTGTAAGTACTTACACTACTTACCTACAGTATTTACTTACTTCTGTAACTTACTTTTTTCTATAAGTACTGGTGACAGCTTTGTTTGCATTTAAGAGTGTTTATAAAGTTTTCTCACCACCTGGATCTCACTTTATCATGTTCTTCCTGCAGTCAGCATCCTTTTATCAGGGACTACATGATTTCTCTCTCCTGCACAGCCATCTACTTGTGGCTAATCACCTTTTTGTCTCTCCTGTCAAACTGAAAATGATGATGGATGCAGAGGTGCTCAGGGAGCCATCCACAGCCCTTATTTCTGTAGCTAGGGTAGGCACAGAGGAAGCATAGGAGGTAGATATGTTTGCACTGGGAGCTACAGTTGTGTTTTGATTTTTTTGTTGCTCTCAGCTTTCTGATTTTCACTGATATTCCACGTTTTCATCAAGCAGAGGCGACTGAAGAAAGCAAAATACATTCATTTGTGTTGAAATCTTTGCTATTTTTTTTTTTTTTGTAGAAGAGAGTAAGCAATCAAGACCGATTATTCTGATCTTAATGGGAATTTTTCCTGGAAGTAGAACACTGTTTTTTAGTGTCACTCAAATCAAGGGTGTTAAAGTGAGCAGCTGCATGGGATTACTGAAAGGATTCAGGATGAAAGGAGGGTGTCCTTAACTAGTATGAATGGTCACGTAAGCTCTTTACTTGTGTTATTGCAAGGAATGGCCCAGACCCATACATAAAGTTGAGGATCGGTCAGCCAGAGCCAGGCTATCAGATTCTGAGTATAAATCACATCAGATAGAAAAGTCAAACCTAAACCAACCAACCAAAGCTGCTATGAAGCAGCTGGGATTAAGCTGGAAGTGACACTGATGGGTTTATTGAAAGCAGCTTTGAGGAGGTGTATTCTTTACACATAAAATCTCCTGCAGCATGGTGTCCAGAAACTTCCCCACCTTCCACAGTGATGAGCAGGATTAACTTCACACTAAGAGCTAGCTATACAGCCGTGTTTTCACCATGAAGCCTAAAACTGGGATAGCTTCTATAAGTCACAGAAGTTCATTCACACTCAGACACACGAGCAGTGTGGCAGAGGAGGAAGCCAGCTGTTCCTGCTACCCCAAAGGATTAGAACAAGAAAACAACAGAGAGGCAATAAATGAACAACCATTAGTAAAAAATGCTGGCAAACAAAATGCTAAATTGTTCAACCGTGCAATGTGATACTTATCAGCATGGTGCCAGAGTAAAGCCCATCTATAAAACCTCTTTGTTTCACCCCTGGTTAAAGCTGGCTATCTTTGCCACTGACAAACAGAGTAGTGTCATGCACAGCATTCTGTTCTCCCAATGTTAAGTGGTGACGAATCTGAAACAAGATTTGAATTGGAACAGGAGATGGAAACCAAATTTTTTATAGATTTGAGTTTATGCATGTCGGTTGGGTGTATATTGTATAAAGCTAGCTTAAAAAAGACCTAAACAAATAGTAATTCCAAGCTCCCTCTCACTATTTTGCAGAGGAAAATATGGCATAGATGCTGTCAGCCTGCAAGTGACAAGGCAAAAAAAATGTGTCTACACACTGCTAAGACAAAGCTGTGAGAAATGTGTTGTTTATTCTTTATTTTAAAATTCATCCTCTAAACCATTTTAACACTTTTAACCCATCTTTAGTCACCTTGATGTTATTTTATTGTGAAAACAAATTGTTGCAGAGCAAAAATCAGCTGTTGAACAGAACACAGCCTGCTACATTGCAACATAAATTAGTAATTAATTAAAAGCAGTTTCTAGTGAGATAGTTTGGAGCACATTTTTCACACAGGTGATAGTGGCTGGCATGTGAATGAGAGGTGAGGTGTTCCCTACTGCCTGATACTATAATCTTGTTAGAATGAGTGGGGTGTTTTTCTCCTTTTTTCCTGAACCTATGTATTGGAAGGAGGAAATATTTAAATGCACAGACAAGGCTTAGGGATCTGTGTCAGTATAGAAATATGTTTCTTCTTCACGATGATCTTTCTACAGGGTTTTCACTTCATTTGTCTTTCCAAAATGTCTCACACTGTTAAGCAGAACCTGGTTCCTGTAATCTGTCTAATCCACTGGAAGGTGAAAGGGCAAGAGGAAATTGTCTCAAGTTGCACCAAGGGAAATTTGGTATAGACATTAAGAAAAATTTCTTTACTGGAAGTGTGGTCAGGCATTGGAATAGGTTGCATAGGGAAGTGGTGGAATCACTACCTCTGGAAGCATGCAAAAGGCATGTGGATATGGCAACTGGGGACACAGTTTAGTGTGCCACAAGGCAGTGCTGCATTAATAGTGGGACTCAATGTTCTTAGAGGTCTTTTTCAACCTTTATGATTCTACAATTCTACCAGGAAGACAATTCGTGTTCATTACGTGAGTCTTAATAATGCTTATCCTGGGAACAGTCTCTCAAACTTCTATTATGCAGGCATTTAGCATTTTATGCCTGCAACTTCTAGCAAGGGCTGGTGAGTTGTTAATAGCACATGAACACACACTATCACACTCCACCCAATCAGACCACTAAGTGATTTAGACTGAAGTAGTAGTGATGCTCATGACCAGATTACTGCTTTCAAGGGAGGCTGAGGTGAACCAGCCTCCTGCCCTGTGCTGCATCACCATCCCCACAAAACCCACGGTCTTTCTCCCAAATCAAGGAGGACTTGGTCACTCCCATCAGGTCAGAACTGAGACTGTGTTGTAAGAACTTTGTCAAAACCAAACAGTGGTAGATGGGGCCTGCAAGCTGCTCCAAAGACGCTAAGCTCACAATTTGCTGTGGCTCTCTGGTGTTGTGGTATTTTACGACTGCACATGAGGCAGCAGAACTTCACTCTGCTTATTCAGTGGTGAGTGTGAGCAGCTGTGCAAGGCAGTGGTAGTGTCACTCTTCAATAACAAAGTCCAACTTCATTGCAGATGGGCACACTAAATTAAAATCAGCTCACTAAATTAGATTCTTTCCGTGCAGACATGGAAAAGTGAGAGCATATTTTCATGTCAAAAAAGAATGAAATCTTTTCATGTGAAATTGCTACCTAAAGAGAAATGGTGATGATTAGGGCACTAAGTGACCCAACAGCAGGGGTAATGTTACAATGTGGTGAGATGTGGCAATACCTCACTACTGGGCAATAATGTTTCTGTTAATGTCAGCAACCTAGCACATTGGTAAGAATTAAAAAACTGATTAATAGAAAACAACTTTTCTTTCAATGCAATGCACCCATCTTCAGTGCAAGACAATCTGTTAGGAAACAATAGATAAGAGCTTTATACCATAGGCTGATGAAAAAAGGGCAGTGAACCACAGGGGTGGGAAAACTGCTTTTCCATCTGGAGTTAATAACTGAAGGAGGTCTTTTTAAACAAGCACATTTTAAGCAAATATACAGTTGTTAAAAGAGAAGCTGCTGCCTGAGCATTCTCACACCGTTCAAGGAGACATACATACCACTGTCAGCAGAACATAGTTGCTACTGAAGCATTTTCTGGCATCAACAAAAAGCCTGAGATTTGTCTAAACCCAGGAGCAATCTCACTTTATTCAATGAATTTTGAATTATATGATAGTAGTGTTTTCTGCATATGTGTTCCTTCATTCTTCAAAACAGCAAGAGAAAATGACATATTTGTCTGCAAAGCTCCTGAATGATCTTGAAAACCACTAGCAGAAGGCAGACAGGCTGAGAAAAGCTGTGGATTGATTAATTTTCCCCAAAGAAGGCCTTGGCTTTATTTTGTGAAGTGCTAACATATAATGAAGCTTGACTTCCTTTTCCTCAGATTCTGCTAACTAAGTAGTGAAAGGTTCGTACTGCTTTTGTTGAGAACTTTTAATGAGTCAAAGAAGACAAAAAGACCCAGTTCAAGATTAGAAGCAGAGAGGTTCCTTTGGGAGGCCATGCCAGAGTGGGAATGCCTATGCCCTGCCAAAACTGCTCCCAAAACACACTGTTAAGCCATTCAAATTGGAAAGTAGTGCCAGAGAAAGTGACCTGGGGATCCTCGTTGATGGGAAGTTGAATATGAGTCAGCAGTGTGCCCTGGTAGCCAGGAGGGCCAGCTATGTCCCGGGGTGCATCAGGCTGGTTAAGGGAGGTGATTGTCCCACTCTACTCTGTGCTGGTGTGGCCTCACCTTGAATACTGTGTGCAGTTTGGGGCACCACAAAAGAAAGATATTAAGTTATTAGAGAGCGTCCAAATGAGGGTAACAAGGATGGTAAATGTCCTCGAGGGGAAGCCATGTGAGGAGCAGCTTGGTCTGCTCAGCCTGGAGAAGAGGAGACTGAGGTGTATACAACCTTCTCACAAAAGGAAGTGAAAGGGCAAGCACTGACCTCTTCTCTCTGACAGCCAGTGACAGGACCCTAGGGAATGGTCTGAAGCTGCATCAAGGGATATTTAGGCTGGATATTAGAAAATGGTTCTTCACCCAGAGGGTGGTTGGGCACTGGGACAGGCTCCCCAGGGAATTTATCACAGCACCAAGCCTGACAGAATTCAAGAGGCATTTGGACAACACTCTCAGGAACATGGTGTGATTATGGGGGGATGTCCTGTGCAGGGCCAGGAGTTGAACTCGATGATCCTCAAGGGTCCCTTACAACACTTATATTCTGTGATTCTGTGAAATTGCATCCTGCAGGACAAAATAGCCTGTGTTTACAGCAGACCTCAAAAGCCAGTGAGTGGAGGTGGGTTGCTGGTTGCTATCAGCCTGCCCCAAATCCATCATGTTACAGAACATGTCTCTTGGTATTGGGAGAGGTGGGATGGAGACAGCAATGGAAGAAAACACTTCTTTTACCTCACAGAGAAAATGGGTGGAAGGGCTGTGACCTGAAAGTCAGGCTAAGGGAACAACACACTTCTGAGTGGGGAGAGTTGGTGTACAAGTAAATTAAAATATTTTCTGTGCAGCAAGTTCTGGTGATTCAGGATTTATAATGGTTCTAACTACCTGTCCAAAAATGTTCTCATGAAAGATGGATAGAAGCTGGTTTTTTAGGACAATGCCTACTTTGGACAGCTTTGCAGAGTCAGAATATCATGACAACAGATTACGCATTCTCGATATTTGAGCACACAGTTTTGTCTCTTGCTGTGTGATCCTACCATATTATTCACAGAAATGCGTGCTTGGTGATACCATTGTCACAGTCCAGGAAAATAAATGTGTTAATGATTTTAGTGGCATATGCAGGAATGGGTAGCACAAAGCTGCTGTTATTTGCACAAGAACTATTAGGGAGCTTGGTTTTGGCTTACTCAGGTGGAGAAACAGTGTTGTTGAAGTGGGACAACAATAGGTGCAGGTGGTAGAATAGTTTAGCAGCACTAAATTATTCAGCTATGTTGATTCTGTTCCAGCAGCTTGTTAGCTGAAGGTGTTTCCCTCACAAAATCTACCAGCATAGATTAACACGATCAGAGATAGTTGAAAATACAATTTTTTATCTGTTTTGACCCTGTGAATGTGTTTCCTGGTGGTCTGATTCTTTCCATGTAACAATACAGCAGGGGAGGAGGAACAGACCGTGTGGGAGCTATAGATTTATGTCCTTTATTGAAGGACCCTGATGTTTCACTGAATGTTGCTAAGTCAAAATTCCTGTACATAAAGATGAAAGCTAAGATAAAAAAGACATTATAGTATTATACTCCTTTACAAATTGATGAATGCATGAATTAATTGACTTGTAAGAGATAAAATGAATCAAGAGATGCAGTTTGGAGTGGACCTCTGGAGGTCTCTGGTCCAATGTTTCTCAATGTCCCTAGGGCCATCTGATTCCTGTTGTTTGGGGCCTTGGGCTGCTGAGTTCAAACATCTGCAAGGCTGAAAACTCTACAAGCCCTCCAGGTGTTTGACCACTTTCATGGTGACCTGAGATCTTCTTTCCTTCAGCTGGGATGAGTTTACCTCTGCCTTCTCCATACCTTCCCTTGAGGTAGTGGGGGAAAGTTCAATGTCACCTAAATTACTGGGTATTTTAACAGGTCTTCCACATTTTTTTATTCCTCTAGGTTTGCACTGAATACCGTTGCTTCAATGACTGTGGATTTATGTCTTTCCTTATGCTGAAAGGGGGAAAAAATAACAGTTTTCTGAGAACCTAGTCTGGAGATTCTGATCTTGTGAAACCAATGGCAAAAACTTCAGTCTTAGTCTTTAGATGCTTTTTTTCCTACAATCTGCCAAATTTGGATAGACAAAGCATGTCCAAAATGTCACATTATGTGTGAGAAAAGACAATGGAGTAATATTTGCCAACTGCTGTGTAGGACACTGACTATTTATTGGACATCTTGGAGAAAAAATTTGAATGTAAGCTATCTGGGCAGAAAAAGGGAATATTTGATGGATTAGGTGATAAAGAGGTTATGAACCAGCTCTCATTTCAGTTATATTTTTTTCTAATCCTGGTTTACTTCCTGGAGATATTATTGTCTCAGTAGCAATTCTTCTCTGCTGTTACTATTGCTTAGTGTTGCCCTTAGCTCTGGTTTAATTCATATTGACTGACCATTGAACTACCTTAAAGTGGGAGTTATCTCAGCTGTGACACAGAGCGGCCTGTGGCTTTCTCTGCAGTGAGGATCTGCTGCATGGACAAGGGGGTAATTGCTTAAACTTCTTTTCTTCAATTTCCACTGGCAAATATGGATATCTATTTTGTAAAAAGTAATCACATAAAACCCCCTATTGCTGCAATATCTGGGGAAGACAATGCTGCAGCTCATGATTTTGCTGGCTGCAGTTTCCTTGCAGGATATCCCACAATACCTGCACTTGTGGCTGCATTAGGATGGAAATGAGTCTGATTAGTGAGAAGGTATTTGGTCTTTTATGCTTCTGGCAGCAGTCCTAAAGAGACACGTAAATTTAGTTCTTTCATTAGCTTTGTCTTGGTCATGTAGTTTTATCATCTTAAAATGAATCTTGGTTTATCAAGACAGAAAGGGACTCCTGTCATCAGACACTTGGCTGGCTGCTTTTCAGATCTACACAAGGTTCTCAGAATAGTTGGTGCCATGGAGTTCTTAGATTAAATGTAGAGTGTCATTTCATACGGGTGAAGAGGACACAGTTTGCCATTTTTGAGAAATGACAGTTCATCTTCTTATCTAAGATGTAATACAGAGCTGGCTGTACTGTAGCATTCATCCACATGAAGTACAGCAGCGTAAAAGAAAAATATATCTGTGAGAGAAACTACCCACATTGGCAGTGACAGCAAAGACACTAGTGCATGACCACAGCCAAGAAGTACCATGTTTCTTCACATTCACACCAGTAGCCCTGCCTGCTTTCTGTTTGGTCCCAGCACTTACTGATTTAAAAAACCCAAACAGTTCCTTCTTTCTTTGAGGACTCCAGTCCTTGATTTCTTTGAAGTCCATACATTTTGAAAATGAGTCTTCACAAACCTTAAAAAACAACTTTTAATTGAAATTAAAGTACTGAGAGGGAACATGTTTAGATTACATATAATGAATAAATTCTTGACAGTGAGGGTGGTGAGGCACTGTCACAGTTTGTCCAGAGAAGATGTGGATGCGTTCAAGGCCAGGTTGAACAGAGCTTTGAGCAACTCGGTCTAGTGGAAGGTGTTCCTTCCATGGCATAGGGATTGAAACTAGGTGGTCTTTAAGTTCCCTTCCAACTCAAAATGTTCTGTGATTCCATTGATTCTGGATGTCTCCTGAAGTCAGGGCTTTCTTCCTCCAAAATAACATTCTCTGTTGGACATAATTTGTCTAAAGTCAGAGAAATTATCATCAAACAATTTCAAATGTGCTGTCTTGTTTTTAGGAAGGACTGATGTTGTTATCGAGGTCTGGTAATTGCCATTAGCACATGAATGCACAGCTTGAGTGTGGCATACACGTATTGTATCTTTTTAAAATTTCACAGCTCTAAACACACTTGTGTGTTTGGTGTTTTAGTCATTCCCTGAGCTACATGCTGTGTGTTGCCTCTAGCTTACTCCTCTCTAATGTGGTTTTACTGGTTATTAGATATCTTCCTGTCATAAATTTAACACTTTGTTTGTTTGTTTGTTTCCTAAATAGAGAACAGTGTGTCTTAATATTTGAACTTGTACTTGTTCTGACAGAATTTCAGGTATCTGGTAGCTAGTGAGTAGGAATAAAGTGAGTTTGTTTAACCTGAGAGAGTCAGTAAAAAAACCAACCCACCTAGATTCTAAGAGAAATGAGTGTTGTCTTCCTGTGAAACATGATTTTGCTATGTTAGTACAACTGATGAATAAACTGTCAAAACTCATTCATGCCTTACCATGTGTTTCCCAGAATAAGTAATTCTTTTAGAGGGGGAAGTAATCATGC
>NW_008663298.1:0-2534 GCF_000695815.1 Acanthisitta chloris | reverse complement strand
TCTTTCCTGGACTTTGGTGAAAATCTCTGAAATACCTTTGTCTGGATCATCCTTGCCAATTTTTAGCACACAGCTTGGAAATTACAAATTGCAAAGCTCTTCTTTCGTGATTGAATGCTTAGTGTCTCCTGGCATTTTCCTCACTTCCCTGTAGTTTGCAGGGGTTTCCAGGTCCCCTGAGTATCACAGGACAGGTATTTATTTATGTCAGGAGTGCATGCCAGGGAGAAGAGGAGCAGAATGTCACTTTACTGGAACAGCTTGTGCAGACATAAAGACTGACAGGGAGGAAAGGAGATTGTTGCTGTGCTGAGATTTGTAGTCCAATTTAGCTGATACGGCCCACAGCCAGGTAGTAAGTCCAGGTGTGTAGGGTGGTATCAGGTCTTTTTCTAATAGTCTTCTCACGAGTGTCTAGAAGGACCCTTGCTGTTTCAGCAATGGAAAGCATTTACCATGCACAGACAGAAGAAGAAAACTTTCATCCTGAAAATCCCAGCAGCATGTGACAATGAATGGAATGAGAAATTGGTGAATGTCCAGCACTGTGCAGATGCCATAGAATCATAAAATACTTTGAGGTTGGGAGGGGCCTCCAAAGGTAATCCAATCCAACCCCCTTGCCATGAGCATAGACATCATCTACTAGACCAAGTTGCTCACAGCCCCATCCAATCTGACTGGAAATGTTTCCAGGGATGGGAACATGGGTATCCTACCATGTTTTATCCCACTTTAATGCAGCTTCTAGAGAACAGAGACTCACCCACAAGGAGCCATCATCCTTTCACCAGCTACTGCAAGCAAGGTCTTGCATGCCAGTGCAGAAGAGAGAGGGAACTTGCTTCCTTATAGCTAATTGTGCAATTAATATCATCACTCAAACTAATAATCTCCAAAACTAGCAAAAGCTATCCCACTTTAGCCTGGGAAGGGGAGAACATTTGGAAGTAGTATAAAGTAGTGAAGTTCAAAGCAGTACATGTCATCCTTGTGTTCTTGAACTCTCCATACTACCATGTGCAAAGCAACCTGCATTCAGGAGGCCAGTTCGTTTAAAATTCAAACTTTTCTGGATCTGCAGTATCTAAAGCAGATAGACTGTGCATGTCCTGGATGTCATCTCTCTCGCTTTCTGCTATCTCGGCGTAGATCCATGAGGTCTGTCTCAGTTTCTGTACATCGGTGTATTGCACTGTAGGTTTAAGTGATAGATTCATCCTCTCCTGACAACTCTAAACAGACTGGTTCTAAAAATAATTTTTATCTTAGAGTAACTAGAATCCAAATAAGTAAGTGAGAAGAACAAAAATGGTTTTTTACTGCCCTGTCAGAATAAGTTAATTTTTGTGGGAATGTGTGTGTCTGAGCAGCACACACACATTTGTCACCAGCCCGTCAGTTACATAAAAACTGCTTGGCACAGTGGTAAACAGCATAAGCTCTGCTTGGGCAAAAATTTACTTCACCTCCACAGGCACTTAAACAACATTCCCTCAGACCTGTTCTCTTTCACCATTAAAAACGTAAGGATTTCTTCTGTTCCTGTTGCTTGGCAAAACAGCTTCCTGCCTCAATGTGCCACCAGACAGAAAACAATCCTTAATCTTGGAGACAAGTTGTCAGTGGTATAGATTCACTGTGCCAGGACCATAAGGAGTGTTGTCAGGAAACAGCATCTCCATTCACTTTTCATCCATTGATGAATCACACATAATGTTTAGAGAATTGAGGCGATATTTTAGCAGCTTTACATTGTTTGCACAAACCTCTCTCCAAGGGCAAACATCTCAGTGAAGATTAGTGTCCTCTGGGATACTAACAGGCTGGCTGGTGTAATAGGACTGTAACTCATATTGCATAGGTCCAGGATGGTCACAGGTTTGGACATGTGTATGAAGTTGACCCTGGCTGATGCCAAGCACCCACTAAAGCCACTCTATCACTCCTCTCTGCAAATGGACAGGGGAGAGAAAGCATAATGAAAAGCTTATGAGTCAAGATAAGGACAGGGAGATCACTCAGTGAGTACTGTCACAGGCAAAACAGACTCAACTTGAAGAAATTAAGTGATTTTATTACTGGCAAGATCAGAGCAGGATAATGGCAAATAAATCTTAAAAACACCTTCACCCCACCCCTCCCTCCTTCCCAGCTCTACCTCCTCCTCCTCCTCCTTACCAGTGGCTCAGGGAGACAGAGTAGGGGTCAGTTCATCACATATTCTTTCTGCTGCTGCTCAGGGAGAGGAGTCCTTCCCCTGCTCCAGTGTAGGGTCGCTCCCCCAGAAGACAGCTGTCCACAAACTTCTCCAGTGTGAGTCCTTTCCATGGGTTACAAGTTTCCATGAACTGCTCCAATGTGGGTCACTTTCCAGACAGTCCAGCTCCTCAGGAACAGCCTGCTCCAGATCTTAGCTTGCTTCAGTGCAGGTCTCTCACAGTACCACAAGTCCTAGTAGAAAACCTGCTCTAGCATGGGCTCCTTTCTACATGGGTCTGCAGGACCCTGCCAAGAGCCTGCTCCAACACAGG
>NW_008663297.1:21000-25791 GCF_000695815.1 Acanthisitta chloris | reverse complement strand
GTGCACTCGATCCCCTCAACCAAATCAACAATAAAGACATCAAAGAGAACTGGACCCAGCACATGAGCTGGTGCATGGCACTCAAATGCTTCTGTGATGGTGGCAGGACAAAAACAGTGCTCAGTAAGAACCAGCAAAGCTTTATGCAAAGACAATCATCATCATCTGCTTTAACACCAGCATTTTCAAAGAGGCTTGTTTGAATTAGTCTGGTCAACTGTTCACTTCGGGCTGGAGCCATCCTTCTCTCACTCAGCTGCCTTCAACCCCAAAACTGATTCACAAAGAAACCATTGCCTTTAATAAATACATTCCTCCAAAAATGGCACATCACAGGTATCAGATTTGGTCTTCACCTACAGGCAGCATTCCACCAGACCTGCTTACATCTCACACAGCCTGAGGTCTGAGCAGTCTGCAGTTCCACAGACAAACGTGTATGACACCTGCTACCTGACAACAAGGAGCATCAGGACATCCAGTCTGGGCTCCCATGCCAACATTTTGCCTCTATTTTCCTCTACTGCAACAGAGATTTCTGTACTGACAGGAGCTGCCTTTCCTCCCCTCCAGAGCTCAAAGGATGAGGAGTTAACCTCGAAGAAACAACTCCCCACAAGCTTTAGCATCCCCAGTCAGCAGCAGTTCCTGTCTGGGAGGAAATCATCACTGTAGGTCTCAAGCTGCATGCAGAACAAGCCTGTGCACCTTCATTCCATGTTACAAGGACACCAGAAAGGAAAAGTTTGAGATGAGAACTGTTAAACCACACAGTGAAGCCAGGAGGTGAAGGGATCCAAGCCCTCAAAACCCCACCCACCTCTCACCTGCAACCTGAATCTCTTCTCCAGATCAGCAGCAATGGAACTATGAAAACACAGCAGTTTCAAGGACTTGTCTTTCAGTACCCTACACCCAGAAGGCAGTCTCCTCTGACTGGTCTGGATTTAGTAATGGCATAGTATTTCTCCTGACACAGCCCAGATGTTCTGGTGAACCCCTGGGAAGTTACAAACCACAAAGGATCCTTTCCCACTCCATGCAGAGACCACAGGGCACCTGGTTGTCATGTGCATCAACAAGGCAACAGAACACAGCTAGGCCTTTGGAGAGTCCGTCTACCCAGCTGTACTCCCTCCTCCCTAACTCAGGGGACAACAAGAAACCAGGTTTAACAACTACAGGCAGAATCCTTACAGAAAGCAGAGGGACAGCTTCACAGACTCAGCTCAAAAAATTCATGCTTCATCTGAAAACATCAGTTTGAATCTCAGCCAGCAATTGATTATATACTGCTGCCTGTGGATGTCCTCGAAGAGCCCACACAACCTTCTTGGTACTTCATGGTGTCCCAAACACACTGTCTGGTGTCCTCCATCCACTCCGTGAATAACAGCAGCAGAAAATCTGGTCATAGACATCCCAGCAGCAAGAGCAAAGAGCAGTTGGTCTTAAGACACAACATCTATTTCAGCCAAGCCTGAAGATCTGCATAGCCCCCAGGTATGCACCCTGCTCGTGCAGCTGTTCATCAGCTCAAACAGATGCAGGCAGGTTCCCAGACAAGCCTAAAAAGGTCAAAACAGAACATATTTTCATTGCCAAACACGTGCACACACACAAAACCGAATGGGAAGAAAAATAGGAAGTTCCTCAATATAGTTCCTCAAAATACTAAGTTCCTCAGCAATTAGGAAAACTAGTTCTTCATTATGAGAAGTATCGGCTCAAATTTGCTCTTTTCCTCTCCAAAACCAGATTTCTGGAATTTACTTCATTCTTCCTAGCAAACTGTAGTTTACTGGAGTAACTGCATCTCTCTTTCTGTAAAACACTGAACAGTTCATGTCAAATGTATAGGTTGACTTTCACCCCTGCTTCTCTCCACAAAGTCCTTGTTCCCTTCCTCTGAGAGGACTGACCATCCCAAAAGCTTTGAAAACAATTTGAAAACACCCCAGACCTAACACAATCACTCACCCCGTTCCTCTTTAAGGAGAAGCCTACAATGCTTTCTCCGTTGTGTTCTGCACTTCCACACAACCCCGCAACATCATATCTTGGCATTCCATCACCCTGCACGCTGCAGGAACAAGCAGCACAGCACCAGCACAGCACTGGCACCACTGCCAGAGCAGTGATGCTTCACCTCTCACCAGTGCTGTGCAATATGATGGGAGAAAAAGGCTCTGGCGGTTACTAAGCTCAAACCGTGTCCACAGGCTCTGATCCCAGGCTAAGCACACACCTTGGTGTAATTAAACTGCCAGAACTTGGGGATTTATTTTTATCACCAGCCTTCCTCAGCACGCGCTCAGAAACACTGATCGCATTCTGCTTACAGACTCAACATTTCCAAACCACACAGAACCACACTTCATGTTCTGAGTTATCATAGAGCATATTTATATCCACTCATACACACAGAATAAGTTCAATCTTCAAACTAGCAACAATTTATATTTATGATGACAGAATATTATCTGTTGCAACACTCAACTTTTTCTATTTTCCAACAGTTCCAGAAATTCTAAAACGCACCGATTTCTCATATTCTCCCTCACAACCAGCCTTGATAACCAATACTGATGTGTACTATTTGGACCTTCTGGTTTACAGAAGACAGTGGATATTTCCAAAGCAAAACTAGTAAACTGCTTTCCATAAAGGTACCACATTCCACTTACAAAGCATTTATTGTAGACTGGTCCTGATCAGCTTACGACGAGTTTAACAACCACCAACTCGACTGCCATGGGCAACTTAAAGTACAGCACTGTCTTGAAGTCACAAAACAATTCTCGCCACAGAAATTCAGTTTGCCAATTAAAAATGAACTCCAAAAGTGTTAATAAATTCAAACTATTTAAAAGACAGAAAACAGAGCTACTGGGTACATCCCAGCATAGTGGATTCCAACAAAAAGGCAACATGAACAAGCCACTGGGTAAGAGCTGTTGCTTGAAAGAGCCTATACAATCACAACAGTTATACTGACAACAGCCACACACACTGACCCAGCGCTCCCACAGCTCGGGGATCTCACTGGGACAGACATCACCTGTGAAGTTTTAGCTCGAGTCAAATTCTGTACATTCCTTCCTCAGGGGAAGAGTTTCCAATACTCAGCTTCAGAAGCATCAGGCACCTCCATTTTTTGCCCTAAGTTAGAACCGCACATGATATAACACTACATTTTGAAGAAAAAAATAATATGTCAGCTGTGTAAAGCAAAATACTACCCACAGAAACCTGCAAATCCCAAGCACATACTCCAGAGACACCTTTCACTGCCCAACCAGATGTCACTCCCACTTATCCAGGTAAAGTACAGAATGGCTCTACACTAGGTACACTCTAAGAAGTGCTCAGACAGCCAAACTGAGGTCCAGGTTTAAAAAGTTAAAATCATTTTTACTATGCAAACCACCTCTTCCCTGTAAAGATCACAAATTCCAAGAGCTACGTAATACACATGGAAAGCAATCCCATCTTGCCAACAGAGCCTTTCCACACTGAAATTAAGTAAATCAGTAAAGTTGGTCCTAAATAATCAAGACCAAAATGCTACATTCTAGGCAAATCACACAGGACATCTATACCACAGACTCAGAAGAATAAGGAATTACCTGCTACTTTCTGAAGTTTCATATAAGCATTTCAGAACTTCCAATACTTTTCATATGTTTCTACAGAAAAAGCAACTTCCTTTCACACAGCAAAGAACAAAGAAAATCACCACACAGACAACTGTAATACTGAATTTATTACTCCTCTACTGATTCAGCTGAGGCAAAGCTTAAAAGCATGTCAGATGTAAGAAAAGAAAGCACTGTACAGCTATGGCTGAAGAAAACTCCGAAACAAGAGGGACTGAAGGTTTTAACTGTCTCAGTTCAGAGGTTCAGAGAGTCTTGCATTTCTCCAAAATGCCACACATGGATGTCTGAAGCATAAACAAACTCCTCTGTACTTACTGCTCATGTAGCAGTGCCAACACTTCGCCAATTAAGGCTCCACTGTTGGACCACATGAGGTGAGAATTATTGAATTACATCATTTGTTTTCTACACTTCCAAGCCTCAGTAAGCCCAGGGACCAGAGGCCCCTTCAGGCTGGGGGGACAGAGCGAGAGGGATGCTAGGACTCGGATCACCCCAGCATGGCAGCTCACAGAACCCACAGAGTCACCTGGGGGATGAGAGAAATCTAATACCTTCAAGGCATCAAACACCACCAGCAGTACTTTTAATAGTGCCAGGAGTGACATCTTCTAGAGAGAATACAGCCCTGTGGGTCAGCCTGGTTCCACTGCTCCACTTAAGATGGAATGTAAGCAAGGATTCAGCACCAGAAAACCTGAGGTCTGCTCCTATTTAATCACACTAACAAACTCTCATCAACTGCATAGTGCTGTACAGGATAGCTCTATTTCAGTGTACACCAAATACTAGACATTAATTTTACCATCTGGTTAACTCAAGCTTGAGGCTTTAATGCAGGTGCTCCAGGACAGCTGATTTCCAAGGAGCTTACTCTGTGCTGGACTGACAACAGCTCCTGCCTCACATTCTGCTTACAAACCCAGCACCAACACCAGGAATCCTTGCCAGCAGGACTACTGACTGCAGTTTTCATCACCTTGGCCTTATGCTACGCAACAACTCAAGAAATACATCCAACACGTGACAGAGCATCCCAGTTAATTCATCTTGTGCTTCCCAGCAGCCTAATGTCCTCTCCTTCTTGTCCATTGCTTAGTTTACTCCCATATCTTCCAGTTATCACCCA
>NW_008663297.1:20763-20979 GCF_000695815.1 Acanthisitta chloris | reverse complement strand
GCTGTGATCCCAGAACATGCAGACCAGCAGAAGCAATGGTTTTTCCCATCACTATTTCAAGTTTGAAGGGGCAGCCTGTTATGTTTCGGAAAGCTGATCCTGGTGCTCAGGTCAGCATTACTTTCTAAATGCATTATCAACATAAAAATTCTAATTTGATCCTTCTTATCATAGTATGTGAAGGAGTTGGAATAGACCTCAGATCATCTAGCCTGA
>NW_008663297.1:7289-20711 GCF_000695815.1 Acanthisitta chloris | reverse complement strand
GCAGGTTGCTCAAGGCTTTAGCCAACCTGGCTGTGAACACTGCCAGGGTTGGGGCAGCCACAGCCTCCCTGGGCAACCCGGGACAGTGTCTCACCACCCTCACAGGGAAAACTTCTGCCATATATCTAACCTAAATTTCCCTCTTTGAATTGCTCCCCATTGCTCCTTGTCCTGTCACTGCAGTTCCTAACCAAGAGTCCCTCTGCAGCTTCCCTGGAGCCCCTTCAGCTCCTGGAGGTTTGCTCTGAAGTCTCCACACAACCTCCTCTTCTTTTCTTTCCTGAACCCCCTAAGGCTCTAAAAGAAATCATGCAGATAGGTTTGTATCACTAGATGCACTAAAATGCATCTTTATTTTAAACTGAGACTCTGTCTAATGAGACAGACCACAGTGCACACCTCATTCATCAGTAAAGGCTCTTTCCAGCACAGCAGCTCTCCCAGGAGCCACAGAGCCTCACCCCACAGCCCAGAAAATACAAATGGCTACATGTTTTTTCTCTACTATTTCATTATTCCTGGCAGTTTGCATTGAGGAAAGTTAAGATCAGCATTACTACAGGTGGAGAATAAATCACTTTTCTCCATACTATCTATTCCAAGGTATCTGTCACCACACATTTTAACTGATCGAACTTTGTGGGAAAGGGATTAATGAACTTACTAGAAGTTTGATATATAACCTGAAACAAAAGGCATCTCCTAATTGTTATAAAAGAAACAAAACAGTGACTATTAAGAATACCTTCCTAAATAAACTGCTCTGGCAGCAGATCTGGGTAGAGTGCCCACAGTCTATCAGACAGCCTTAATTCCAGAGATGGGAGCTCCAAGGGAGCACAGACAGAAAGCTGCCAGGTGTTTCCTACACGGTGAAGCACTGAGGCTGTGCTGCTGCTGAATGACCAGAGGTAAGCAGCAGGACAGCTCTGGTCCAGCCTCTGAGCTCCAAACTGGACTGCAAGCCTCACAGAAATGCTTTACTGACTACCACACCCCTAAGGAATACACAGGACATCACAGCCTGGCTCTGCTCACGAGCTGTCTCCACACACACCCTGAAGCCCCAATACCACTGGGAAAATTTGGCGTGTTTTCATCCAAAGCCAGCCCATGGGTACAAGTACTGAACATGCCCTCTGACAACCCAACCTTGGAGACTCACGGAAACTGGCTGAGGCAGCAAAGCTCCCATTTATGATAATAAAAATAACAAGCTTAGAAGAGTTTAAAAAAACCTGAAATAAAGCCCAAAAAACACAAATGGGATCAAAATTTCCAGCAAAAAATTCAAACAAGAACTTCAGTCAATTAATCTTTCCCCTCCAAGGAAGAGAAGCCAAGTCCCAACTCCAGGGAAACAGCACCTTATTCTACAAGTTCATCTTTACACTCTGTCAGTTTACACCTACACACCTCCAGTATCTCCCCCAATCACAAACAACAAGCTCAAAGGAAGGCACATGCATGTCTGTACGATATATATATTATCCACTTTTCTGAAAAATAAGTAAAGAAAATGATAGGCCAAAATTGAAACCATTTCAAATATTAGTTTGGAACATACTCAATTACAAACAAGTTCAAGTTCACACCCTGAACTTAAGCCAAACCTGTTAACTTTTCCAACCTCTTCATGCAAAGTAGAGCATGTTTCAAAGTTCTTCATAGCATTTGGTAGCAGAATATCAAAACCTGTTTCCTTGAAAAACTAACTTGAAGCAGGTTGTGCCTTTGGAATCAACTCAACTTAGGCTGAAGCACTAACTGCACTCCTAAAGGGGCTCAGTGACTCCTCCCACCATCAGTTTTTCCCCATTCCTTTCCTGTTTATCCACCTGCTTTTTCCTTCCCCTCACCCTGATTCTCCAGTATTTATTACTGAAACATCAAGAACAACTTGACTGAAAAACAGACTTAAAAGTTCAACTACACTGACCTTTGTAACAACCCCAAACATGTATTTTACATTGCAAATCACCTTTGCCTTTCTCAAGTAAGGCCTTGTACTTCCCTCCAAACTTCAGCTGTCTGCATCTTGGGCAGAAACAGCCAAACATTCGGCCTCATGCCCAGAAAAATCCAACTCTTTGGCTCTTCTACTACTCTGCAGCTTCTCCTGCAAGTACCTCCATACATCACTTCTCACTTACACACACCCGTGACCTCTGAGGTGATGTCTTGGCACTCATTCTGCCAATCCCTTTCACAGCCCCTACCCTTCCCAAGGCTGGCAATCTAAACCATTCTGTACTTGCTCTAGAACCTCACGATTTTACCCATTCCCCCAGACTAGCCATGGTATTACACATGTGGCTTCAAGGCAGAAACTCATTAAGTCCATCTGTCTAGACGAGCAACTATTTAATAAAGAAGACTTTAAAAATAAATCTGCCAGCAATGTATTTTAGTGATCTTTGCTGTTCTATGAACTTCACATGAAGAAATTTGGTGGCCACGTAGTACCAACAGCCACAGTGAATTAAACACTTGCCATCCCTTCTTGCTTTTATTGTACCACTGAATGATCACCAGGAAAGGCTGAAATGCTCCAGATTTATTCTTCAGACCCTTCCAGCTGCCCTGCAGTTACTACTGCAACTCTGAAGACAACTCTTGCCTAAACTATGAGTAAGGTCATAAGGCACAAATAACCTTTGAACTTCTCCTGCTTTACAGAATCACACCATCCCTTCACACTGTGCAGTTCAGGCTGTTTTCTTTATGGGTTTAATCTTGACTCTAGCTCCTCGTGAAACGTAAGCCAGAAAAAACAACCCTTAGTATTTTTTCTGCCATACTCCCAAGAAATTGACTTCTTCAATTTCTTTGTTGCAAGTTCAGCCTTTCTAATGCCAACATTGTCTTTCAGTTCTTTCCTTTTGGAGTTTATGCCTCTTTTTAAGAGATTCACAGCCCCATACTACCTTCCTGCCACAGATTATTATCATCTGTAGTAGGAACATCCTAACTTCTCCATCCTAATTTGCTGCAGAATAATGATGCTTTAAACCAGAAAAACCTAAAAAAATCCACCACAAAAACCTGACATCAAGGAAATGGAACAACGGATATGGCAAGTTTAGAGAAAAATAAGCTTATTTTTCTCTCTCCCATCCAGACTGACAACAGATCAATTTAAAGGCCACAAACACTAAACTGACCTCATGTTCCCTTTCTGTTCCGCTCCAGATCCAACTTCTCGTGCCAGTGTATGTTTCCAAAAGCAGAAGCCCATTCCAACAATGGATTCAAGCCATTCTGTTTGTCTCAGAGCCAAATGGGCCAAAACGACCACAGAGTCTCCTGCATTAAGGGAGAAAAGATCCCACAGATGCAAACAGACAGCTACTGCCCCAAGTGCTGCTTCCACACCGGCTACCCACAGCACGAGCACTGCAGGACTTCCCAGCATATACCCTCAAGACGCTCGTTGTCATCAGCTTTGAATTTGTTACAAAGGTGTCCCTTAGAAAACACCTCTCTGCAAGCCAAAGGCCTGAAACCCCCACAGCGCAGTGCTGGCAGCTCTTACACCATCCCACCACGGCACACCTTTCTCTTCTCAAAGTGAAATGAACAGCTCCAATCAATCTGCAATAGAATCATAGAGTCATCAAGGTTGGAGGAGACCTCCAAGATCATCAAGTCTAACCATTAACCTGTCACTGCTGTAACCCCTAAACCATATCCTGCAGTGCCTCCCGACACCTCTTCAACCCCTCCAGGGATGGTGACTCCACCCCCTCCCTGGGCAATTCCCTATTCCAGTGCCTGAACACCCTAAGAGGGGAAAAAAATATTCCTAACATGTAATCTGAATGTCCCTTGTCTCAAGTCACGGCCATTCCCTCTAGTTGTCTTAAGTATGACCAAACTGAGGCAGAGAGAATTCCCCAAGCACAAACCTCTTTGATGAAAAAACCCAGAGTAAATTGACAGCTGTAAAAGCATGAATGAAATTACTCTAAGCAGAGAGACTTGGAGTTGCAACTATTAGGTGGAACCTGGAAACTTGGGTTACGAACTGCAAAAAGCAGCACCGCACTGACTGGGCACAGATTCTTCAACAGGGCTCTGATGTGAACCTTATGCAGTAGCAGAGGAATCTGAAGACTACAAAAAGGTTAAAACAGTACCTGTGGGCTGCCCAAAACCAGTCAACACAAGTTCTTCCTACCTTTTCAAGACTGAAGGAGATGGAGAGGGAGATTATGTATTGCATCACCACCCCACGGCTGGCACAGAACTCGGTGACGAGGATTCACCTTCCACAGTGACAGAATTAAATCATCCTATGGTTGTATCCATTCAAGTCACTGAACTGAAACAGCTGATATTTCACAGAGGTCTAACATCATCTGCAGACTCTTTAGAAATTTTGGTACATTCGCTTGTTATTTGATTTGAAACAAAGCATTTTTTGCTTCAGAAAACTTCCTCTTGTTTCTGCTTGAAGCTGTTTTTACAGGCCCAACTAAGGGCAAAATCTGTAACAGGAAAAGCAGCACAAGCCATCCAGCAGAACTGTCCGCAGTCTTCTGCTCCTGAAGACATTAAAGTAGCCAATTATCACCTAGTCATGCAAAGAAACAGCGTGACACAGTGCTGGCACTGCAAGGAAGATATGCCATTTGTCCTAACAGGAATAGTGTCAGTTACCCACAGGGAGGGATAGGTGTCCATAGGACAAAAAAGGCCTTAAAACAACTCAGGACACTTGTGCTACACCAGTAGGTCATGGTGCATGTAACTGTCCAGCAACACTTGACAGGCTTTTTTCCCTTAAGAGATGCACCCAGTCTCAATGCCTTTATAGACACACTGATTTACATCACTGACTGAAGTGACAACAACTACAGCTGTCTTTAAAAACATGAAAAAAGGCTTATCATTTACAGGCAATTCTGATTTACAACCTAAGAAAACGTGAGGCTGTACAGGGCTCAGGTTCAACTGTTTAACAGCAACTTATTACCTATCTCATACATCATTACTGTCTTACCATACATCATGAACAACTGAATTCACATTTCAGATCACTTTAAGAATTTCACTGTTCAGTCACTGGTTTATTGTGCTCTTTTTCACCCAAGCTCAAACCACAAACATTCTTCACTAAGTTAGGGCATGGCTTGGTTTTTTCATTATAGCTAAAGCACCAAAGTTTCACCTCAACCTTTCAACTCCACCACTAATGACTCTTCCCTGATGTTAATGCAGATGTGCCCTCATGGTGAGGATGAAAACATTCTGCCACTGGTTGCTGGGAGATGAATTAGTCCTGACAGCACCACCCTTACACACACACTTACCTCCTAACAGCACTCAAGTCCACAGAAGAGAGCATTAAGTGCTACTAAAAACACTCCATGGACTGGACCTGCAGCAATGCTGGCATGGAGCCGGGGAATTCTAAGCAAGTGAACTAGTGATATTTAACAACTCTGCCTGCCCTCCCTAAGAACAGGGTTTCCCCTACATTCAAGGAACTGCCAGTGCCCAATTTCACTTTAATTAGCCCTTGACTTTTGTAGCCGGTTGCACTGGTGTTCAAGCACACAATTTATCAATTCTGCCCTTTTATTAGAAACATTTGGCTAGTAATGAAGCAGGATCAGCACCCATCCTTTTCACTTCAGAGTTGAGCTTCCTGCTCAAACAAGCAAGGACTGTCCACACTCTGTGTCCATCCTCCTGTCAAAACAAGCACCAATGCTTTGGTTCTCCTGCTGCAAACAAAGGTCCTGTAAAATGCTCAGATGATGAAGCACATTCTGGCAAATGCTACCACAGCAAGGTCACTAAACAAACAGGTGCCACACAGAGGCTGAGGATTTTACTGACAGGGTCCTGTAATTTCATCGTAAAAGACACTCAAAATTACCTGAAAGGAATTCTTGAAGTAGTTTAGATTCTGGCTATGTCTATTTTCCTCCCCAGATCTGCATAAAGGACTAGAAAGCATTTCTAAAGCTTCTACTGTCACATAGAGCAACGCTACATCCACGGTCACATCCAATCGAAAACAGTCAACACAAAACTCCTTGTTCCAAACTCTGAAATCACCAGCTGGAAGCTCCTCCTGCCTTCAGAGGGTCAGAAATCAGAGCTGTACCATCCAACCAGCTCCCTGGTTAACAATACTGTCACCACACACGATGAGATTAAAGAGTCACCAGCCTTCCAGAAGAAGTGACTGGCCCAAAAAGTCAGTCTGTGCCAACCAAGAGAGTTTGAGGCAGGATCAGTTCCTATTTTCCCTGTGCAAACCTTCCAAGTCCTTAAACCTGACAGGGAAACTGCACTCTCGTGTACTGTAAAGGCAATCCCCACACCAGCCCCTTGTTACTCCTGGCTGTTCTCTATGACCAACCATGTCCAGTTCACCGGTGATTCATCACAAAAGAACTCTCAGAAGTTGAGGAAAGCAGCAAAGCTGGTGTGAGAACAGCAAACAGAGGTACCAAATTGATTCTGTGGAAATCAGACTCATGTTAAAAGACAGCACATTCCCAGTTTCTGAAAGCTTCCTTTAATACATTTGGGAAGCCACCAGCAAGGCCATTTGAACTTCAGGCTGTAGACATGAGAACACGCAAAAGACTACCACCAAGGAGTAAGCTTTGCCTCTGCTGGAGCAGTAAAAGAACCCAGGTCAGAATTATCAGGCTGCTTCTCTCCAAAGCTGCCATGCTGTGAGCACACAAACCCAGAGGGATAAGAAAGGAACCTGCACAGGAGGGAGTGCCAACAAGCCAGAAGGCACAGGCAAACCAACACCTGTGTTCAGTCTGGAGTTATGGGAAAGGAACACTTCTAAAGCTACTTCTCTCTCATATGGTATTTATGTCCAGCAGTGAGAAGCATCCAGGTCAGGAAGGTGGGAAGCACTCCCTGCACAAACACCACCCAAACATTCCACATAGTAACAAAGCTCTGAGAAAATCACCCGACAGTGTCACCTGTACAGAAAACAAGCTGCAGCGATACCTACCTGCTCACGAGACAGGGAACAAGCAGCAGACTTCAGGACACAGCCACAAATCAATGTGCATGCTACCAACCAACACACTTCCATTCTGTGGAAAAGCCAAATCTCCGAAATACCATCGCTTTCTCATGGCCAAAAAACAGATAGGAAGAGAACATCTTGAGGTTACTCTTCCTGCAGGAGCATTTGAACAGACAGCTTCCCTTCCTCCTCCCCCAGGAGGGAGAGTCATTTGCTCTGTACACAAATTAGTTCAGTTTTCCCAAAGCCATGGAAAAACACACAGAACAGAGAGAGCATCACCAAACCTGCGAAAGAGCAAAGACGAGCACGTGTATTTGGCAACTCTGCATCCAGGCCAAAGCAGTTCCTGAAAATCCTTACAGCAACAGAATTGAGAATTTCTCCATTTCTTCTCAAAGACCTGCACAACACCTAAAGAAACAAACTGACACAAAACTACTTCATGTATGTCTCTAGACTCAATGTTTCCCCATGTATCAGTCCAGTTTCAAACGTGCTTCCTTCCAGCCAATATCAGGGATAGAAACCAGCCTCTTCCTCGCACGTATTAAACGGGAACCGCAATCCTTTGCTTCGCAGTCTAACCCGTGTGTCTGGATAATCACCCTAAAACAACTGCTCCCCAGGAGTGGGCTGCTGGCCAGCCAGAGGCTTTACAGAGCGCTGCGTAACACGCCGCAGTTTCGGCTCTGCGGGTCAGAAGGCCAAGGCGGTTCAGAGGTACACACTGACCCACCACAGCACTCGCGCTGGGAGACAGCGGCGGCGGAACCACCGCGGCAGAAGCCTGAGGAGGAACAAAACACAGAGCCCAGAATCATTCTTTACAGTTAATGCACCACTGGTGTGCCTAGAAACACACGTTTTTCTGGGGTCTGCAGTCTGGTGCTCCACAATCGGCTCAGCACAACAAGCAGCTCACGTCACACACCACAGGCAACAACCTGAGCAACGCAGAACTGACCAGGGTGAATGGTTGGTAGAGCCACTTCCCATCTCATCTGGCACACAACCACAGTCTCTGGCTTTGCATCCATCTTCCTCTCCACTCACCATAAATTCAGAGCACAGACATTCAAGGAAAACACCACATGCTATGAATGGAATACTGCTTAGAATAAAAATAGCATCCTTCGAGTTTCTTTGGACCTACAAAGCCTCAAACCTCTCATAAATCTGCATTTAGAACACAGCAGCAATTCATCAATAAAGAACTGGCTTTAATGCTGTTTGTGGCATCACAGAATTGATTTGTACAAACAACAATCTGTGACATTTATGGGTAACTGCTTGAAACTTGGCCATTCTAAGTCACACTTTCATCAGCTGAGGATCTATCACGCAGGTCACAAGTTCAGCATTGACTAATTTACTCATTTCTGAATGGGCCAAACCCCCACATGTCTGACAGAAGTGAACAGAGCACTTTTTTAGCAGTAGTACTCAGACACTAGCACTTGAGGAACTGCTAAAAACACGACCTTAGCCAGTTACATAAAACACAAGTACCTTATTCCCATCACTTGAAGGAATCAGGACATCAGTGTCACCGACTGCACTGCTCCAATGAGGCCAAGCAGGATGTCACTCCTGACACTCAGATCATCCAGGCCAAAACAACTGAGTCTGAGCAGTGTCCAGTAGCTGATTCTGTCTGGTACTACCTTCTGCTGGCAGCCAGCCCGAGGTGTGTGTGCAAGGGCAGCTCCATACCTCCCACCCCGGAGACTGGACCTTAGAGGTCCTTACTCCTGATTTTTAAGGTTGTTCATGAACATACACGTGGGCAGAGGAAGCAATCTGATCGACTCTAGATGAGCAGTCTGTTAATATAAGGCTGTCTCATCATTTAGCACGTGTAGTTTAAGGCTGCTTGAAACATGAAAGCAAGCTGGCACAGAAAACTTGTATTTGCACTGATGGATAATGAACTTTTCTCTATACATGCTTTAAAGGATCAACCCTAACCATTTGGGTTGATGTACTGTTTCTGGTGCCCACAGAAACTCTGAACATGCTATGACATCCTACTTGTTTCCAAGAGCCTACTCTCAAGGAAAAGGGGATATTTACTAATTTATGCTAAAAGGTAAGCAGCATCAGCTGCTTGGCAAGATGAAGAGTCCCTTCCCCACCCCAAATCAGCACTCCATCCGAGTCCATGTTCCCAACACCAAAGGCTTTTTGTATTGGTTTGCACCTTTTTTTCAGGGAAGCATTTAACTGTCTTCAGACCACAGAGAAAGTCAAGAATCAGAAAATGAAAGCTTTCCAAATCAAACCTGCATTAAGTCCAAAGGAACAGGCACACCAACATATTTCACAGCATATGCCGTGTCCAACCCAAACACTAAGTCCTCAGATCCGGTACCAAGAGGATCCCAATGTGAAATCAAAAGACAGTAACACGGAACTGTGTATCTAATTCCAGACACCTGTAGTTTAATCACATTTCACAACAAGGCAAGCACTGTTGTGATCCATTTGAACTTGAATAAACACAGTTATCACCAGTTTTGGCAAGTCAACACACTAATATCTTCAATCAATTCTGTGAACAACGAAGCCAAGTTTTCCTTTTCAGCAATTTTATTCTAATACGAAGCATGAAGAAACAAGCACCCAAATAACTGCAATAGAGTATGAAACTTTAATAAAAGTTGTTTAAAAAACAAAGAGCAAAGTTTTAAAAATAAACTGAAAGACTTGACTCCTAATCACACATCTTTCTGACATCAGCAAGAGTACTTTCAGACTTTCAGGCAAAAAAAAAACCCAACAAAAAAAGAAACAAAGATCTGCTGTTGAAACATTACTCCCGAAGACTGTTGAAACGCATAACATGAAGCTTCAGAGACAGACAGTTTTATTAACAGGAGGCTTAATTTTAAACAGTATATACAAATCACATGACTTTTCCAAAGTTGGGACCACCTAGTAACCTGTCAGAAAAAAACGACTCTAATGAATTACAGAAGCATCTGTGTAATGCGACCACCTCTTTATTGAAGTACACCTTTGTACAATCCTTCCAGACTCCTGTACTGGGAACTCCTCTCGGGATGCAGCGCTGCACAGGTTTGCAAGTCTCTCCTACACACCACAGGAATAAAACTGTTGCCACTTGCACCTCTCAATTTTGCCTGCCCATACACTTCAGTGTTCCATGATATGCAACACCAAAAGGCACTGATTTTCTTTGTCAAACGAAACCCAAACATTTTGAAGTTTGCTATGTTTAAGTACAATGATTTGCAGGGAATTGCAGGATTTTTTTTTTTCAGGCAATGCCCAAGTCTTAAAATTTATCATAAACCAAGTAAGGAAGAACCAAAAAAAATCTACTTCCTTTCCATTTCTGTTTTTTCCAAGGAAGATTTTACTGCACAACAAAGAAAATGGCAACTCTTTACAAACTTGGAATACAACAGCTCAACTTTATTGCAAAAATATATAGTAAACTCAGTATTTTCATCTTTTGGAGAAAAATAAATTTCATCTCTGAATTCACCCATAGCAGTTATTCATAACAGTTGCTGAAGAAAAAAGTTTCTTTCATTTATAACCTAATTCAAAACTTGATCTGGACTCCAATCTTCTACTAATAATCACCACTTTGGTTCTCTTAGCAGAGACTATGTAAGGAGCTCAAGAGACATGTAAGAAATACAACATCAATATCCAACTAGTGTCAAAGATCCTATCCCAACTGATTGGTGTAATCCTAACAAATCAAGCTACTTAAACAATAATTATCGTTTTCAAGTTGTTACTTCTACTGCAAATGTTTTAAGTGTACTATAAAACTCATTATGTTTGAGGTTAGCTATACTCGTGGCAAAAGTCTTATTCTGCACAGTTATAATTGCAATATATAAATAACTAAAGGTTATTCCACAAAGAACAGCTTGAATTTTACAGAACGATTCTGCTCATACTCATAGGAATTAGTTTGGTAGACACATCAGCAAAGGGCATAATTCAACTGTTCATACAGTGAGAATCTTAGAAAAAATAAAGATACATACACAAAACAATCTGTGTACACTGAGAATTCATTCAGTTGCAAAGTAAAATCAGGACTTGAAACAAAGCTTTGACCTGTAAACAAAGCAAATTCAGCCAGCTTTTAACCAAATCTAGAAATAGCTACCTATTTTACAAAGGCTTACAAGAGCACCCACTGAAGAGCTTCACTGACTTCATCTACTTCCCTTATCCAGAACTATGCCAAGCCACCCTTGGTTCCTCGATAAGCACTGTGTCCAGCAGAGTTTACCCGACTTTAGGATGGATAAGAATCTGTCCAGCTCCTCCACATATCTGCACGGTGAAATGCACTGCACAGCTCTCCTCGCAGCGCTTCCCACAGCACGGCTAACCCAGTGCTCCAGCTTAGCAAAACCAATCTGCTTTACAATTGAAACAATCCACAGGTTCTACCCTGGAAATACTATAAAAACCAATCCAGATGCATTTATCACAGCACTATGAATATCTATTCTACAACTACTTCAGGTTAACAGCTACCCTAGAACAAGTTTTACTTTCCTGGAGCCTATAGGCCTGTCATTTAAATCAACAACAGCTGCCATAGCTTCATCCCGAGACTCAAATGCAACCATTGCTTCTCCAGTGGGCATGCCTTTCTCATTGTATTTTAAGCACACTGAACCAGGGATCACTTGGTAACCGTAAAAGAAATCCAAAATTTCATCCACCGAAACAGTAAAGGGCATATTTTGCACTTTAATGACAGTTGGCCCCGGCTTCCCAGACCCCGTTCCAAAACCTGGGGGGCCGCTAATATGGATATTTCCTGGTCCAGGTCCAAACCCTGGAGGTCCACTTAAATGTCCAAGACCACTAGCAATTCCTGGAGGACCAGCACCAAAGGCAGGGGGCCCACTCAGATTGCCAGGACCATTGCCAAACGCCTGAGGACCCCCCGCAAAACCTGCCGGTCCCCCCAGATTAGCAGGACCACCTGCAAACCCTGGCACCTCGATCCCGGCGCCGGGCAAACCACCCGCTGCGACCGCAGGGATTCCGGGTCTAGAGTCGGGAAAGGCACCAATCCCAGGGGGTGGCAGGGGGGGACCAAACGTGCCAGAGCCGCTGAAGTTACCGGGGAAATTGAACGGAGGACCATTGTTAGCTTCCTTAGCATTCCCCCCCAGGAAGGCATGCTCGTCCCCCCCGGGGCCCTGCGCTCCTGGCACAGCCGCGCTGCCTTGGATGGGGATTTTCAGGATCTTTTTCCCCTGGGCTGGTGGGTTTCTCTCAATATCTCTCATTTCTTCTACAGTTATCAAACGCAAATTAACATCTCTTCCGTTCAGCTTTTTACGGTGCAAACGTTCTGCCTTACGAGCATCGTCCTCCGCTTTGAACTGCACCAGTGCTTGTCCTAGGCCCTGCCCGTTAGTATCAACGAGGATTTGGACCGAACCTTCTTCTACCGCCAGTCCCTCCAGAAACTGCAGGATCTCCATCTTTGTTATGTTGTATGGGATATTAGATATATGTGCACACACTTTTGGCAAGCCTGGCTCCCCCTCAGCATTCATCAGCATTTCTCTCTGGTCATAGCTGAAGTTTTGCAACCTTTTACGGATCAGATCTATCTTTTCTAACATTGCCTTCTTGGTAATCGGATGGACCTGAATGAAGCGGTTTCCTATGTACTGCTTATGGTGGCACAAAGCCGCTTTGTAGTCGGCTTCATTCCTGAACTCCACAAAACCCTCGCCAATTGCCTTCCCGTTAGGTCCATAGGCTATATAAATGCTGTCTTCAACTATATCCAGCTTCTTAAAAAAATCTATCACATGTTTGTTCTCTGACTCAAAGGGAAGCCCTTTCAAATAGACACAGAACCCGTGCTCATGGGGAGACCTCGACCGCGACCTTTTCTGTCCACCAGGAGATTTGGACCTAGGATGAGCCTGAGGAGGAGGAGGATGTGCCTGCCCAGAGGGACCCATGGTTTGCTTGAAAGTTATGTGGCCTCCAGCAGCCACCCACTGTCTCTCTGTAGCAGGACTAACTTCAACATAGCGCTGAATCATCAGCATTCTGTTTCGCTTCAATGCTTCAAATGTATCTTGAGGAGAAAAAAACTTAACTAGTCCATTTCCATTATTTCGACCTACATGATCCTTCAGCATATGGACTGCATCCACACGGAGCCCAAGGAAAAAGTCTTTCACATCAGATTCAGTTGCAGAAAAGGGCATCCCATGAACGCTGACATACAAATCATCTGGATTGATTGGAATTGGCTTGACACTACCTTGAGAATTCATCTGGATAGGATTTACAGGATTCATGGGACCAATAAACAATGGATTCAAGCCGCTGTTCATATTGACTGCTGCTCCAGACCCATTCATTCCAGTGGG
>NW_008663297.1:0-7254 GCF_000695815.1 Acanthisitta chloris | reverse complement strand
AGGCAGAGGCGTCATTGGGGGTACAGGGGGCACAGGGGGTATGGGAGGAACGGGAGGAACAGGAGGCAGTGTGGGTACGGGAGGTGGGACAGGAATGGGGGGAATGGAAGGCATTGGTGGCAAAGATGGCATAGCTGGGATGGGAGGGATGGGGGGAGGAGGTACTGTGTTCATCGGGGACGCCGTACTAGGTATAGTTGAGCTAAATGTCGGACTACCAAAGGTACTCCCGAGATTTGGAGGTGCAGTCCCCATACTGGCAGTAGAGAACGTGGATATGTTTTTATTGCTCTCATGCACCGTAGTAGAAGCGGTTACTACACTAGGAGAAGGATTATTAAAGTTAGGTACAGTAGTAGGCAAGTTAACCCTTCCACTCATTCCAGAACTAGGTGGTGGTCCCGACCTGCTAGCGTTTGCTGGCGGCATATCTAGATTGGCGGTTTCGAAACGCCTACGACTGAGTTCTATCATGTTCTGCATTTCGGTTTTACTGCTCAGCAACAGCGTTACTTTCGACCCTTTAATTGTACCACCTGTGCGCATCATACCAAGCCTTGCATCTTCATCAGTGGCAAAAACGATGAAAGCCTCACCCAGTTCACCCCCTACAATATGCACGCCCCCATCG
This sequence comes from Acanthisitta chloris, assembly GCF_000695815.1. Classification (NCBI taxonomy): domain Eukaryota; kingdom Metazoa; phylum Chordata; class Aves; order Passeriformes; family Acanthisittidae; genus Acanthisitta; species Acanthisitta chloris. Next base: position 6,623 of record NW_008663297.1, on the reverse strand, counting down.
GGAATGGTCAATCCAGAGAAGAAGTGGCGAATGTCCATGGTCCCCGCCACAATCGGGAGACCTTGCAAGCGGATGACCACAGCCATGCTGCGCTGAAACAACACACACCTGCAGATGAGAAAAGGCAACGGCTATGTCAGACTACTGTTCGTGACACCATGCAATTACCTACAGACACCATCTACTACATTGGTTTATAACACCCACTAACATCGTGGAACACAGACATGCTCAGTTCTTTGCAAGTTCCTTATTCACATTTACTCAGTGCAGTTTGAAGGATTAAAACATTTACCCACACAATCAGTATACATTTTGCACTAGAAGTTCCAAAATTGCTGTTACACTAAGACCCACAAGTGTCAGTTAAAGGAACATCAAAAATCAGAACTATTATATCAGTAGTTCAATGCTTAACAGAACATCAGCAAAATGAGTGTTTTAGCCTACAGAACAGAATTAACATGGTATCCACCATACCTCACTAATTGCCTGAAATGTTCTGCACAGCTATGGGAAATGAACAGTTCTCCATCATGTGGGGAGGGATTTTACCTCCTGCCAGACAGAAGTTAGAAACGTACCAGTGGGTTGGTTATGGACAACCAGCAACAGATTCACAGGACACCCTACAGGGACCACCTCGTTATACTGACCTGACGCTTTCCACCCAGCAGAGGCAAGAGGTCCAGCTGACCTGAAGTTTGCTGTTATAAACTAGTCCCAAACACTGTGTCTATACAGACCTCACCTAAATCAGATGAGCATCTCTGCATATCCTAGTAAGATATTTGGCCTTTACAACTTTCAAACGCAATGTATAATGTTTTAGCAGTTGCAGACATTGTCTAGCACTGACACCTTCCATCTCAGGCACATGGAAATTACTTTTCCCTCTACAGCTGACACTGGTGAAAGCTTAAGATTAATTCTGAACAGCTACATCTGGACAGTTACCTTGGACACATTCTACACAAGTCTGAAGTCTCATCAGAAGCTGAAGAGGAAACTAGATAATTCTCTCTTATTCTTGACAAACCTTCAGTGAAGACTGAAAGCACCATATGAATATCAGCACGCCTCACCGTTCAGCAGCCAGTCTCAGCCTAAGCCACCAGCAGCAGCACCTTGTTTCACCTGAGCCACCTGGTCTCTGCAAGTTACTTTCTAGCTACAAGCTGGGCCAGTACCTGGGAGATCTCCAAGGCTCCCGTTGGTCACATACAAGTGGTGTTAACTAAGCATTTGAAATCGAGAATGACCCAGATAACAGAATCACAGAGTTGTGCAGGTTGGAACACACCTTAGAGTCCAACCACACGCCCCAGGGCAGCACCATGAGGCCAAGCACCGAAGACTCCTGGCCATCACCAGCATCACTCTGACCAACCAGGATCAGGAACCACCTCCAGACAACTCACGTTCAGCTAAGCATCACATCCCAGTACACAGTCAGACCCACAAACAGCTGCATTTTGCCTGCTCAGGTCTTCCCATCGCTTTAGTGTAGACACATCTCAAAAGACCAGGCAAGGCCACAATTTAACCACACCAGGTAAGGCTGAATCCAGTACTTAAGGAAACAAGAGTAACAATTCTTCTATGGGCTGAAACAGCAGCAACTCTTGTATCTCCATGATGGAGTTTCAGATAACTCAAATGGATCAAGTCTTGAGTTTTGTTGCTCAATAAACCAGAACTAACCCCTTCTGCACACTAAGGAACCCAAACATCCTGGGGCACTGCAGGGCACTGCCCCACAACCAGCTGACAGCAGAGGAGTGTGGGGACCTTTCTCCCTCAAGCAAAGAGCAAACCAGCCCCTGCTGGCACCAAAGTCAACTCTGCTGCTCTAGCTGCTGTGCATGAACATCTGATTCCTTACTGTACCATCCTGAGAAAGGGACTGGAACTTGCAATACAAACATAAGAAGGTCTAGAAAAACCAACCACGGCTAAGACAACTCCAGTGTCACCAAGGGAAGCAGCAGCAGAAACGGGAACACATACTAAGCCTCAGGGATCATTTGTTTGAAGGCAACTTTCCCATCTCCATGGTGAGGCAACAGAAGAAACATCTTTGCCTTGATCTCTTACAGCAGCAGTTAAATTCAGCTTGAGAATAAAGTTCATTGCCCAATCATCTTCCAACAACAAAAAAACTGGCCCATGTGAACAAAACCACCACAGGTCAAAGCAATGACTGTCTGTGCTACGCAAACATCTAAGAAAGCACCCAAGACTTTGCAGTGCTTTGAAAAGCAGTGTTTCAGAACAGTTCTGTGGCTTTGCTTTAAATTGGACTAACACTGATAGCAATCTCTGAAACTGAAGCTGAACTGAAAATTCTGCCTCCTTTGAAGAAGCCACACTAAAGGGTATTGTAAACCCAAGGCTTGAGCTACAGGATTGCTTTTGAATTACATGATCCTCAGGCAAGCAAGTGGTATAAAAGCATCCCTGGCTCCTCACCTGTGCTTTGCTAACTGAAATACCTCTAAGGGCAAATCTTGCTAGGAGGTTTACACTTCTTCTATGACGTTTCTTTCTAGTATACACAGAAATCACTTTCAGAATTTTTGATGTATCAGGAGTTAAGACACTTGAAGTTCCTTGTGTTAAACAGTAGACTATGTTTAGTTACTTCCTCACTCACACGAGGGATGACAATCTGCCATGGCCACTGGCTGAACAAAGGCAGCTTGGGCAGGTTTGTGTGCTCAGACCTGCTGGTCTAGACATTCTTAATCAGAACTGACACCTGTCAGACCACTGCATTTAGGAGCCATATCCTGAATCCAGCCCAGAAAACAACAGATAGTCAGAACTCTTAATTAGAGTTCAAGCATTTGAACATTAACAGAACTCCTGGGATAATGTGTTTCAAGTCTGCACTAAATTCAAAACCATAATGAATTCTAAGAGAGCCCTTAGATAAATAATAACAGTCCTTAGATAAATTCATAAATGCTAAGAGTCCTTGAATAATAATAGTCCATAGATACATAAATAAATGCTAAGAGAGCTCTAAGTTTTGCTACTAAATTCTCTATTCAGGTCCACTAAACCACTATTGACTATAAGAACCCAAACAGCTGCTTAGGTACAGTCACTAGAAAAAACAGCTGTGATGACTTCACCGTAGCTAATTCCACGCAGGACATTCAGCAAACCCTTGCTATAAAGCAAGGGCTGACGGTGCATGGTCTGAATAAAATTAATTTAAGGACCTGACTCCACAAATATTTTTGACAAAGTAATATTTTGTCAATCCAAAACACAACTGCTTCAATGTTTTCAGGACTTTGAGACTTAAAGTAGTAGTGTGGCTTCTGTGACCTAAAGAACAAACTCAAGGCCCAAAAAGGTCAAGTTTGACATTTCCAAACACTCACAAACCAAGTTTTTTCCCAAATGCACTTAGGAAACAACGTCCCACTCGCTCATACTTTCAAATGAATGAAAAAGCAAAGCCTGCTAAGTATTTCACTTGGAAAACCCACACACATTCAGAGGCAACATGAACTTCAGACACTAAATGGACCCACACCTGTCCAGTGGGCACCGAAGGCTTCGTCAGGCTGTCAGAGCTGTTCTCAGGCTGATTTTCTCCTGGCACAAAAAAGAACTTGAAGGCAAAAGTGGGATTTGTGGTCATTTTGTGCATTTGGTATATTTATGGAAAAACCAGAAGCACAAAATCCTCCAGGTGTGCTATGGACAACCCATCCCCATCAGCAAGCACAGATCAAAAATGGGGACTAACAGGCTACTGGTGAACCTGATGCAACTCATCTGATGAGCCTCAACAGCACTTTATGTCTTCGCAGTAGTTATCTCTAAAAATGCTGTTCTTACACTGGAAAAAATCGTGTACAAAATGGCAACACTACTTCTTCCATCTCAGTGCTAGTCAGTAAAATAAGAAGGATTTAGGCCGTATGCACCGGAACAGCCTTTGAACATGGACATATTTCCCAAATCAGGAACTGAGCTTACAAGATCCAACCCAGACCCCAGGGAGAATACCCACACAATGCACAAACATTTGGCAATTCCTGGGTGAAGACTCAGAGCTGCAGTAACACTGCTGCTGGAGGAGGAATTTTAAATATGAGACTGTCTAGCAAAAGCTAAAACTAGAGAATTCAGTTTTGTCTGGGTTTTTTTAGGGCTAAAAATCATCCTGTTAGATTAATACATCTCTGAGCCAATTTAAATCTGATTCTTTTCAATGCTGGAAAAGCTAATTAGAAGCAATTGATGTACACTTCTACACTCCCAATAGTTACAGACACACAGACCTGTGGCCTGCAGCAAAGGAACCACATCTTCCAACAGTCCAAAAGAACTGGGAGAGTGTTCCAGGCTACCACATGCTGATAACACACGTTAGTTTGGCAAAAAATTCTGTTTAGAATAACAAGGTTGCCAAAACCACCATCACAAGTGGGAGACAAAGTAAAGAGACAAGCTGTAGATTATTTGGCCCAAGTCCTTGGATACAGATTCCAAAAGCTTCAAAGCATTTCTTAGGATATACTCAATATGCATATAAAGAAGTCTTCAATTCAAAGGCTCTTACCTGCAAAGACAGATGTTTTTTTTCTTAACAAGTAGCAGAAGCCAAGCCAATCCTGTGGGCAACCAATTAAAACCAACTTTTAGACTGCAACAAAGAATAAATGGAGGCAAAAATCAATGCAGGCAACACAACAGCAGTAACAGTCCCCAAAGAACTGTGTATACACAAAGTTCAAACCTGCGACCACCACAAGGCACTGCAGCATATCAGACTCAGCAGGGTGCACTTAGCCCTGCATGACTTGTTGGCAAATGCACTGGAGAGTTTTTGTATGGTTTCAAGACATGGACATGCCTTCCACAAAGAATATCAAAAGAACCAGAAAACATTCCAAGAGTCTTTTGACTTTTCCCAGCACCCACAGGTGAACAAGTGTTTCAAAGGCAAAGAACAAGAACACCTCAAACCCTGAATTTTAACAACCCCCTCCTCCGTCAGCAATGGCACTCCAGCCTCCAACCGTGTATCTTCTTACTCCAGAGCAGCAGCAGCCGTAACTCAGAAGCCTCCCTAGAGCTGAAGGTGAAGAGCTCTCCAAGAGTCACATAAGCTGGTGAAACCGAGCGACACTTCCCGACCACCTCCAGGCAGTCACGGCCACAGAGCACACAGACAACTCCACACAAGACACTAATTTCAATTGTAATCTGCCATTTCATGATCCAAATCCTGATCAAATTCTTTTTTTTTCATTCCTGTACAAAAGTTTTCTTCCAAGGATTTTAACAACAAAAAAGCCAAACATTCTAAGTGGCAACACAAGTACTGAGAGATGGGACAAAAAACCTTTGCTCCTTCATTGCTGAATCAATCACCTTATCCTAAAAGTGTGATTCTGTGCAAGTCTACCCAGGAACAAACCTCACTAAGAACAGAGAACTGCCTCCTCCTCACACAACCCAAACAAACCAGTTTCAGTTATAGCCACCATTACCAAAGGGAACTGGGAGCAAGAAGTACTACCAAACCCTCCACAAACTTCCTAACCCAGGGAATTACAACAAACACAGATGTTCACACATCTTCCAGGACATGAACAGCAGACCCACGAGTGAGTAAGATGCAACTACATTCTTCAGACTCACAGTAGCATGGCAAGTGCATTCAGAAAAATAAGACCTTTGTTTTATCCGATCTTTAAGAGAAACATGCAATCCTACAGCAGAAGGGTTCAACTACACACTTTCATCTACAGCAGTGCCGAGCGGCAGTTCACAAAGAAGATAATCATCTAAGACCAGTTTCACACAGAAACACACCTGCTTCAAGGAGCAGCGCAACCCTTCATGCACAAGGAACTTCCCATTTGGAAGAAAAACCAGAATCATTTGAGGTATTCCCAGGATAACAACCACAGCGCTGTACATGCTCCTGCTCACAACGCTGGAAACAAGCTGAGGGTTTGCAGAGGACTGACACACACCAACAAAACCAGGCAGCGTTCAGACGAGAGGCAAAACTCCACTCCGTGTCCAACCTTACACCAAATACCATCACCTACTTCGCTCTGCAAGCCTCAAATTTCTCACCTGAAAACAAAACCATCCACAACGCCCGGAGGCACAAAGAGCCTTTCCAAACAACCGGATCAGCAGGAGCACAAGGACAAGAGCACAGCTGGAGCTCGGGGGCTCCCAACGCCCCTCCTGGAGCTCACCAGCGGCTCCACAACGCCCTGCGAGCTGCAGACACAACCAGCGCCCGCTGCAGTCACGGAACTGCCTTCGAGGCCAACGAGGAAACGAGCAGCTCATTTTCCTGCCTAACCCCAGACCGCGGGGGGTAAGCAAAACATTAAGAACAGGTAAGTTGAAGAGCGAGTAGAATCACAGCCAAAAGGGTTTTTTTCCGAAGGAAAACCCACACTGCGCACTCCTAGGCCCTCCTGAAAAGCTGCTTCGGGGACTTTGGGGAAGGGGGGGCTAAGGCTGGTGATTTTGCAGAGCTGGTTTTCACCAGCAGAACACGGAGCGTTAGTCCCTGCACGGCAACTTCACTGGTGTGTGCAGGGCGGCCCCGCCGAGCGCCGCGACCAGCG
>NW_008663296.1:0-5920 GCF_000695815.1 Acanthisitta chloris | reverse complement strand
GGAAGAGCAGTGGACATTGTCTACCTTCAGTAAAACTTTTGACACTGTATCCTAGAGCATCCTCATCGGAAAACTTAAAAAGTGTGGGTTGGACAAGAGGGCATTAAAATGGATTGAGAACTGGTTGAGTAACAGATCCCAGAGAGTTGTGATCAGTGGCAGAGAGTCTAGCTGGAGGCCTGTTACAAGTGGTGTCCCCCAGAGTTCCATACCGGGCCTAGTTTTTTCCGTATTATTCATCAATGACTTGGATGAGGGAAAAGAGTGCCTTCACAGCAAGTTTGCTGATGGTATAAAACTGTGACGAATGGCTGATACATCAAAGGGCTGTTTTGCACTTCAGAGGGACCTTGACAGGTTGTAGAGATGGGCAGAGAATAACCAAGTGAAATTCAACAAGTGCAAGAGCAGGGTCCTGCATCTAGGGAGGAATAACCCCAGACACCACTACAGGTTGGGCACTGACCTGATGAAGAGCAGCTCTGCAGAGAAAGACCTGGTGGGGTCCTGGTGGACAGCAAGATGTCCATAAGTCAACTGTGCACCCTTGTAGCTGAGAAGGCCAATGGAATCCCGGGGTGCATTAAGAGCATTGCCAGGAGGTTGAGGGAGGTGATCCTGCCTCTCTAGCCAGCCCTGGTGAGGCCACATCTGGCGTATTGTTCTCCTCAGTACAAGATGGACGTGGAGCTCCTGGAGTGGGTCCAGCAGAAGACAACACAAATGATTAAGGGACTGGGGCATTTCACTTATGAAGAAAAGCTGAGGGAGTTGGGCCTGTTCAGTCTCAACAAGAGACAACTGAGAGGGGACCTCATTAATGTATTCAAGTACATGTATGGGAAGTGCCAAGATGATTGAGTCAGACTCTTCTCACTTGTGGAAACCAATAAAACAAGAAGCAACAGGCAAAACCTGATGCACAGAAAGTTCCACCTGAATACAAGGAAGAACTTCTTTACTGTATGATTCACTGAGCACTGGAACAGATTGCCCAGAGAGGTTGTGGATTCTCCCTCACTGGAGGTCTTCAAGAGTGGTCTGGATACAATCCTGAGCCATGTGTTCTAGAATGGCCCTGCTTGAGCAGAGAGGTTGGACCAGATGAACCATTGTGGTCCCTTCCAGCTTAACTGATTCTGTGATTCTGTGATTTTCTCCATGTCTGTGTCTCTACATAATTCTTCTCTGTCTTCCTCCTTCTTATTATCCCCTGTTGCATTTAAATATATCTTTGTCCAGATATCCTTAAAGGAAGAGACACTTGCCTCCCACATACGCTTACAGTTTCCTCCGCATGTGGAGGAAAAGTGCTGATGTACCCTGCTCTTTAAAGAATTTAATTCCTTATGTGAAAATAAGGGAATTCTTTTTCTGTCCGTAATTCTTCAATATATAACCTTAGCAATGATAACTGCTCTGTTATCTGTCAGATCTAGCCTTTGCCTGCAAAAAACCCCAGGGATAATACTTCTGTTAAGCTAAATAATTATGAAAAATATCATTTATTATTGCTTAAAAAGTGAATGCAGAATAGACATAAAAAGTCTACATTTTATTTGGATTTTGAGGGTAAGGGATGGGCAAGACAGTCTTCCAATGTCTTGACAATGATATAAATGACCACTTCACAGGTTGTATGTGCAGGTAGTAATTTGGTTTTAACTACTTTTCTTTTGACCAGGCAAAACATGTCTTTTTCTTTCTGGTTTCCTCCTTGTCAGTACGGAGTATTGTTTTGGTTTGTTTCCAGCACATGAAGGTATAATAGAAAATGAAGTCAATCCAATGAAGCAAAAGGAGAAGCTTTACATTAATCAAGTCTGCTGGTTTTTCAAACTGGAATTACTATCATGCTGCCACATGCTTTCTTCCAGTCCCAGTGAGCCAACACCAGGTAGATTTCTATCTTCTCTCTTACATTACCTGAAAACTGTGCAGCTGCAGAACTATATGTAGAAGTTAATCTACACATGGAGTCAAAAATTTTATTAAGATAAAATAAGAATAAAAGTGCTCCCTGTCATGCAAAGTAAATATACTTATTACATAGGGAGTTCAGTATTTTGTATGTTTTGCAAGCTTCCCTACTAAAGGGGAAGGAAGAGAGAGATTGGGGGTGAGGTGTTGCTTATTTCTACATTGGATGAGGAGAATAGCAAAAATTAATAGTTAACATACTTACATAATTTCCTTAAGTTTCATACTCCACCTTCATCTCTCTCCAACTAGGACATTTACGGTGAAATTTGACATCTGTTTTCACTTCAAAAAAACAGGTCTATGTCCCATCTAAAGCAGCTGAGCATGTTATTGGCAATTGTGAACATGGAACAGAAACAAAATCGGTGTACTCTGTGATGCTTTCTTTACTTCAGGGATCAGTATGAAGCAAGCAGGTATGTTCAAGAAATTTAATTTAGAGGAAGTTCAGATTCAAGTTACTAATATCTTTATCACATCTGGCAGAAATAAATTTTAATACCTCATTTTTTTAAACACAATGCATAAATGCAGAAGCACAGAAGCTGTCTCAGAAGTCAAAACCAGCTTGGTATAATCCTGTTATAGCATTGTGGTAGCACCTGAAATATTCCAGATAATAGCAAAAAAAAAGTTTGTAGGGAGAGATAACAAAACTATTTACATTGCTGAGAAATAAATAAATAGAACCCAACCGCCTCTAAGAACAGGAACTTTAGAGGAGAAATTGACTATATTACTGAACAATGCAGAAATAACTGGTTCTTCTGCTAGTAGGTGAACGTTAACTGCAGCAAAGAATTTACATCCCAGGTTATCCCCTCTATGGGAACCAGCTGTGACCCTTAAAAATTCTTATCCTAGCTTATGTCTTACAAACACACCCATGTAGACAAGCCCTGAGGTTACTTTAACAAAGCCAGAGTAAATTCTGTGTTTAGAAAAAGGCCTGAAGTCTACAAATGAAAGACCAGATTTTCAAGCATCCAGCTGCTTCTGTTGTAAACAACAAATGCTGTTTTTTTTTCTAAATCCAGTCAATGAGAATTTCAAAGGCTTAGAATAACTTTGTGTTATCTCAGTAGCTTCTGGTCTCATCTGATCTACACTAATCTTAACAAATACATCCTTTTCACTTGTCTATGCAGTATGTAGTTATTACATTTTTTGTATAAAGTCTGCAGGCTATGGAAGTATAAAAACTTAACAATAGTAATAATATTAGCAAAAACTAACATTCTTTTTAAAAATAAAAAGTAGGAAATACAGATATTCTTGATCATTAAACAGAGGATACTTCATTTGTAGTGTATTGTATTTAACCCAGCAAATTACAACGATGATAATTTGTATCTGACATTATAGAATAAAACTACATAGGGGAGAGAGGAATATTCGAAATGAAAATGAGGGATTAGAAAAATATCCTGTGGTGATTGTTTCTTTTGTTAGTTTGTTCAGAATTTTGCTATCAAAGGAAGTCTCATAGAAAAGTTATTACAATAATTTGTGCTCCAATCTCAAACAGAAGTGCAGTGCAAAAACCTGGATACAGAAAGCTTGATGGAAAGGTTTTAGGAAACGAAAGGTGAAAATGCTTAGTTTCCAAGGGTAAAGGGCAACCTCACACAGTGAAAATAGCTTTGATATCTTCTAGAAGAGAGAAAGGAGACTGGCAAAGTAAGAACAGATATCAACATATTTTTTTGTTTAAAATTGTGTAGCAAGTGCCTTATGACAGCAAATGTTTTATTCCTCCCAACAAGAAATTTTAGTATAAGGTTTTTGCCACAGCTTTACTCCATTCATAAAGAGTCCTCTCAGTCAGTATCTCCAGCCTGTAGGTGATAAAAGGATTTCTGTCACACATGTTCTTGTTGCTTTAGTGCAAGTAAACCCACAGATCTTGCTTTGCTCTTTTGAACCATCAATGGTATTGCATAGCTTGACTCATGTTTCAGTTGCATCCTATTTGACAACTTTCCTATGTATATAATTAGACATTATTTATAACAACCTGACATCTCAAGTCTAAAACAATCTAACAGCTAGAGAAAGTTAAAGCTTTAATAGTAATGTCACCCAGAAAATTAAAAGCAAGTGCAGCACATAAATTAAACATAATTTAAATTGTGATTCTGGGTGTCTAATTATCCACTGTAAAACCAAAGTGCAGGACAAGAGACTTCAATTGTAACAAAACACGTGTTTTCTAATACAATGCTAATGCACCATATACTCAGCACTTCATGCTAACGAAGCAATGCTTAGAGATAATGTCCTATACAAGCATTCTTGTTAAGTGCTATGTCTAAATATAAAATCAAAGTTTCATTGTTAATTTAGTGAGACTAGTTATTTGTCTTGATCTCAGCATCAGAGCAAACTAGTCTAACCTAATTCAATTTAGTCTAATCTAGGGTAAAAGATAAACTAATCATATTTTAAGTGGTTTGAGATGTTCTAGTTAATTTGTTTGATTTGGTTTATTTAAGAAATTAAAAAGACGTCTACAAGTGAGGCTGATGATGACCAGTGTTCTCTTCCGTACTTCTGAAATGCAAACTGTTTGCAGTTTGGCTATTGATTGGCTAGTTTGATCAGAATTTTCTTCTTTCATGACAAAAGTCAGAAAAAGAGTTCCAGAAGAAAGAATTCCAGGACCTAGTATCATCAGTACTACAAACCTTTCTAGTGCTGTTAGCAGGTAAGCAACACTGGCAATGTATTAATAGTGTTTCTATAATCTGGAACATTAACACATTCCAGATGGTTTCATCATTTGCCGGTTTATGATTGCAAATTAGTACCATATAGATGTAAAAAGCCTGCCATAAACTTTAACCCCAAATCAAATGTCTCTGTCTTTCTAAATTGCAGCAGTCTACCCTAGGCCACTGTATCAGAAAACTGTAATTAATTGCACAGTCATATAAAATGACGCTATACAGGGGATACACTTTCCTTATTAAAAATATGATCCTCCCTTATGATATTTACTGCCACAGAATGATAGGATTGAAGGGGAAATTTAAATATCACGTGGCCTATCTCTTCACATAAGACAAACTCAGCAATATTGATTCAATTCCTGACTGATATTTGTTCAAGTTACAGTTAGAGAAACTTCAGATCATCCTCATAGCATGTATTTGAGTGCTTTATTATCTGCCATTAGGAAAGCTGTCTGAACACATTGTTTAAATCTTTTATTTTACCGCTGACAAATTTTGCCTTGTCTTTCACAAGAGTGGAAGACAGAGCATTTCTTTTCTGCTTGATGCAATTCTTCTGTCAGTCGGTCAAGTATCTATGTTTCCACTGTTCTTTACATACAAAGCAATGCTTTCTCTTTTTCTTTCTAGGCAATAATTACTATACTTCTGAAAATTATTCTTATCCCCTGGAGTCTTTCATTTGATTCATAACTTTCTTGGAGAACAACATCTGAAACTGATTGCTTTTCATCATACAGTAGTTTACTAATTCAGCTGCTACAGTAAGAAGCATTGTACCCTAAGGAATGAAGACTTTGGTTAAGAAAAAACTCAGTAGTAGACTGTGGACAAAAAATATCATTGCAGATGAATGTAAGAAATTGTATTCATAAGAATAATGTTATGCATCTTTACTGCATGCTAGTTTCATGGAAAATTAGAGAAAATTTAATATGATTTCAAGTCCTAAGAGTTTTCTTCCTGCTATTTTGATTAGAATATCAATGGCTAGGGTAGAGGGAGTGGGAATATGTGGAGGATTCCACTATCCCATTTTAAATAACAGTTCTGTGAAAGTGCCAAATGTTTCCAGTAGTTTAGTAACCTTCTCAACATCAATATCAATACTTAATATGAATATAATTTATTTAATTCCTTTTTCAAACAATAAAGTTCTCATTTTTAATACATGTATTGCAATTTGGACTATAGTGCTAAAG
>NW_008663295.1:0-1159 GCF_000695815.1 Acanthisitta chloris | reverse complement strand
CCAACTGGGGCACTTACTTGGGTCAACCGGGGACTTATCTGGGCCAACCGGGGCTATATCTGGACCAACTGGGGCACTTACCTGGGCCAACTGGGGCCTTATGTGGGTCAACTGGGGCCTTATGTGGGTCAACTGGGGCACTTATCTGGGCCTACTGGGGCTTTATCTGGGTCAACTGGGGCACTTACCTGGGTCAACTGGGGTTATCTGGGCCAACTGGGGCACTTACCTGGGTCAACTGGGGCCTTATCTGGACCAACTGGGGCACTTACCTGGGCCAACTGGGGCCTTATCTGGGCCAACTTGGGCACTTACCTGGGCTACTGGGGCTTTATCTGGATACTTGGGTCACTACTGGACACTTGGGTCATCACCTGGGTACTTACCTGGGCCACCTGTGTCCCTCCTGGACACTTGGGTCATCACCTGGGTCATTTGGCCACTCCTGGCCACCTGTGTCCCTCCTGGACACTTGGGTCCCTCCTGGCCATCTGTGTCCTCACCTGGGTCCTTACATGGCCACCTGTGTCCCTTCTGGTCACCTGTGTTCCTCCTGGACACTTGGGTCCTCACCTGGGTCTTTACCTGGGCCACCTGTGTCTTTTCTGGCCACCAGTGTCCCTCCTGGACACTTGGGTCCTTACCTGGGCCACCTGTGTCCCTCCTGGACACTTGGGTACCTCTTGGCCACCTGTGTCCTCACTGGGTCCTTACCTGGACCACCTGTGTCCCTTCTGGACACTTGAGTCCCTACTGGACACTTGGGTCAACCTGGGTCCGTACCTGGACCACCTGTGTCCCTTCTGGTCACCTGTGTCCCTCCTGGACACTTGGGTCCCTCTTGGCCACCTGTGTCCTCACCTGTGTCCTCACCTGGGCCACCTGGGTCCTTACCTGGGCCACCAGTGTCCCTTCTGGTCACCTGTGTCCCTTCTGGGCCAATGGGTCCTTACCTGGGCCACCCAGGACCCTTCTGGTCACCTGTGTCCCTTCTGGACACTTGAGTCCCTACTGGACACTTGGGTCCTCACCTGGGCCACCTGGGTCTTTACCTGGGCCACCTGTGTCCCTCCTGGACACCTGTGTCCCTCCTGGACACTTGAGTCCTCACTGGGTCCTTACCTGGACACACTGGGGGCAGGTAATGTCCCCCTGGGGA
>NW_008663294.1:0-1765 GCF_000695815.1 Acanthisitta chloris | reverse complement strand
GGCTCTCATGGGGTTGATCTTCTCAAGGGGTTGGGGAGGGTTGGACCTTCTCTCTCAAGGGGTTGGGAAGGGGTTGGACATGTTCCTCAAGGGATTGGGGAGGGGTTGGATCTTCTCCCTCAAGGAGTTGGGGAGGGTTGAACTTCTCAAGGGGTTGGAAGGGGTTGGACATGTTCCTCAAGGGGTTGGGAAGGGAGACCCTTGGAGTCTGTGGTGTTGGTGGTGGCTGCTCCATCTCCTTGGGGTCTCCATGGCTTCCCCCAGTCCATGGTAGGAACCTTCCCCTGAGCATCGTCCGAGGTTTCCTCCACCTGCTGGAGCAGAACCACCAGGACTTCTGGGAGGAGTCTGAGCTGCTGAGGCTGCAGGAGGAGGTGGTGAAGAGGATCCGCTCCAACCATCAGCTGCAGAGGGACCTGGACCTCATGGACATCAAGATTGGGCTCTTGGTCAAGAACAGGATCACACTGCAGGTGGGGAAGGACCTTGGTCACCTCCTGAGGTCCTGTTGGAGGGGTCAAGAGTGGTGGTCATGTCTTCTGGGGCATCACAGCTTGGACCTTCTCTCTCAAGGGGTTGGACATGTTCCTCAAGGGGTTGGGAAGGGATTGGACTTCTCCTTCAAGGGGTTGGACATCTCAAGGGGTTGGGAAGGGGTTGGACCTTCTCTCTCAAGGGGTTAGGAAGGGGTTGGATCTTCTCCCTCAAGGGATTGGACATCTTAAGGGGTTGGGAAGAGGTTGGACTTCTCAAGGGGTTAGGAAGGGGTTGAACATCTTAAGGGGTTGGACTTGGCTCTCATGGGGTTGATCTTCTCAAGCAGTTGGGAAGGGGTTGGATCTTCTCTCTCTCTCAAGGGGTTGGGAAGGGGTTGGACATCTCAAGGTGTTGAGGAGAGGGTTGGATTTCTCAAGGAATTGGGAAGGGATTGGACATCTCAAGGGGTTGGGAAAGGATTGGACATCTCAAGGGGTTGGGAAGGGGTTGGACTTTCTTCCTCAAGGGATTGGACATCTCAAGGGGTTGGGAAGGGGTTGGACTTTCTCTCAAGAGGTTGGGAAGGGGTTGGAGCTTCTCCCTCAAGGGGTTGGACATCTCGGGTGGTTGGGGAGGCCTGTGGTGCCTCCAGGTGGTTGGAATTCCCGGTGGGAATCCTGGAGCTCTCCTATCCCTGCCCACGTGGCTGCAGGAGGTTGTGTCCCACTGCAAGAAGCTAACCAAGAAGAACAAGGAGCAGCTCTCGGAGATGATGTCCATGGACAAGCACAAAGGCCTCAAGTCCCTCAGCAAGGAGAAGAGGCAGAAGTTGGAGGCCTATCAACACCTCTTCTACCTTCTCCAGGTGGGACTGGGGAGGTTCTGCTGGGTGACCTGAGCCACCACCAGAACCACCTCATGGCTCTTGGCTTGGCTTGGTGTCCTTCATCCCTGCAGACACAGCCAGGCTACCTGGCCAGGTTGATCTTCCAGATGGCCCAGAAGAAGTCCACCAGGTTCCTGGAGTCTGTGATCTTCTCCCTCTTCAACTACGGAGCCAAGCCCAGGGAGGAGTTTCTGCTGCTGCAGCTCTTCAGGGAGGCTCTGTGGGAGGAGGTCAGGTGGGTGCCCAGGGTGGCCTGGACAGGCCCAAGCAGTGTTGGGTCAAGGGCAGCACCATGGGTGGTGGGAGCTCCTGCTTGGAGAGCACCCACTGCTGCAGCTCCTCAGCCCGTCCACACGAGTTCCAGCACAGCCTGTCCTGTCCCGTCCCACCCCGTCCCATCCC
>NW_008663293.1:0-768 GCF_000695815.1 Acanthisitta chloris | reverse complement strand
GGGGGCAGGGGGGACATGTGCATCCAACCCTACGGGACCCTGTGGCTGGGGGGACACACGTGACTTATCCAGCCACTCGTGGTGTTGGGAGGACACCACCTGTGCATGCAGGGGACCCTGTGGTTTGGGGAAAGGGGACCTGCACTCACCCTGCAGGACCCTGGGGGCAAAGGGGAGACATGACATGACAAGTGGACCCACCCCATGGGGCCCTGGGGAGGGTGTCAGATATGTGCACCGACCCCATGAGACCCCACAGTTTGGGGGGGCATGAGACACACACCCACCCCCGACCCCTGTGATTTGAGGGGACACACAAACTGTGTTCCCAGCCCTGTGGGACCCCGCAGGGTGTTGGGGGACACCCCCGGGGGTGGGATGGGAGGACAGCAGCAGGTCTCCTCCCATCACATCTCTCTCTCAGCTCACAAGTATGTGCCTCGTGCCATCCTGGTGGACCTGGAGCCAGGGACGATGGACAGTGTGCGCTCTGGTGCCTTCGGCCACCTCTTCCGCCCAGACAACTTCATTTTCGGTAGGTGCCCTGGGAGAGAGGGAGACACTGTCCCCTTGTGTGTCCTCCAGTCTCCTTCGTCCCTGGACCCGCCCGCCCTTCCTTGGGGCCCTCTGTGCGCTCACCCCTCCCGTGCCGCGGGGCCCGGCGCTGCCGGCACTTCGCCAAACCTCTGCGGTTCCTGCTTCCCACCCCGCCCCAGCGTCAGATCTCCCAGTGCTGCCGGTGGCAGTGCCCGGCCCCCTCCCTGGTCC
>NW_008663292.1:32121-44339 GCF_000695815.1 Acanthisitta chloris | reverse complement strand
GATTCTATGATTCTGTGATTCCATGACCCAGCCACAGTTTCAGCTACATATGATAAATCTTGTACTGCAGTGACTTAGAGCTCCACACTGGTACAGGTCAACTTCAAGGACAGAAGAAGTTTGTCTCCACATCTGTCTGTGAGTGTGCAAAATGAGAGGGTTCCACTGCATGCCCGAGTTTCTGAGATCAGATGTAGTTAGCAGCGATGAACCCAGGCCATAAACCCCCTCTTCTTCCAAATCCTCCACAATCCATTAAACAATCCAATATTTAAACTTTGCAGTTCTTACTTTTTAAAAATTACAAAGTCTATTCTTAGTTTTCAATCCAGCCATGAATAGACTTGTATTAAGTTGTTTTGAGTGACTTGAACTTCTTTGATTTATCTGGCTTTGGGATGAAAAAAAGAAAAAAGTGATGGATAAAGCCAACAGCTTTGATCTTTATTTTACAAGTAAGGAGCTTAAAAAAAAATCATAATAATATAATCCAAAATGATGGCACCAAATAAAACAGAAATCATATCTAGTCTACAGCTTCATCATATCAGGCAGCATCTCATAGATGAAAACATAAGTTTATATCAGAAAAAAAAATGAAAAGGAAAAAAAGCCTATGAGCACTGCAAGTACCAAGGTCTTCTCAATAGCCTTTCCTTTAATAATAACACTCATCAGAAAAATGTTATTATTTATGACTATTTCTGTTTGTCTTTTAAGGAAAATGAAGAATAAAATAGGATGTAAAATGTCATTTACTATGTAAATCATAGTAAGCTTCTGCTTGCTTCCTGTTTATTATTTCAGCTCCTGTCTGCTTTGTCTCTATTTTCATCTTCATTTTGATCTGTTTAGTGCACTATCAATAGTGGTCATGCTAAACAACAAAATATGTGGCCAGGATGTTAAAGTTGGTCTTTTGAGGACTGCATGAAATGAGGGAAAGGTGAGAGAGTGCTGATGGGGGAAAGGCAGCATAGCTGTCATTCCTTTATTAAAAGTCTGTAGTACATTACTCCCAGAGTGTCTCTCAGTCTTCCTTGAAATTTTATTGAATTATTACCAAAAAAATCTAGAAAGCAAGTCCAGTCCTCGATTTTATTCAGAAACACAGGACACTGCAAATTGACTGCAAGTCCCAGAATGGCTAAAAGTACCTTTATGATCTGCTTTTGGCTGTTAGAGGCCACATCCACAAAATGAAGAGATGAGAAATTAAAACTAGAAACTATTCCTTCAGAGATTCAAGCAATGGAAGAGTCTTCAGGTCCAGTCCTCAGATACCTTTTTGTTTTCCTGACATATTTGCAAATCATGACAAGACCATAACTTCATTTAATTCAATGAAATGAGAGAAAGGTCATATTTGCATGAGGAAATAGTAAGGTGAGATGAGCTGTCAGAAGAAATAAACTACTACATTTGCACCCAAAACCTAGAGGTAGGACAGGAAATGGATCTTTTTATCTCTCTTCAAAACATTCCCACAAACAGCAGCTAAAGATACATCAAATGTAATTATTTTCTAAAAGTGTAGTCTCACAGCATAACTGTGTCCAATGTTATCTGTCAAAGTTCACATTAGGAACAAGATTCTATTTTCCTCCACACATCATTAGAATTTCTAAACAAGTCTTATTTTATTTTTTTCCATTTTCCTTCAAGAAGTCCTTGGAAAAGAATGCAAAACAAAATTAGCCAGAATTCCATAAGCAGCCTGTTTGCCAATTTCTCAGCATTAATCAGACATAACTGATCTCACATCTAGCTTGTAACACATTCACTTTGCACATTTAACAAATCCCTCCATGGCCATATTAACATCAGTACTTCTGCACTGAGCCAGTGGACAAATTACACTTTATCCTGGACACATCCATGTCCCAAAAGGCACAGGAAAATTAGGCTGCAAGTGATCGAGTCTTGCCAATAATTTATTTAATTTTCTTGTTAACAATGAGAAAATCCTCTCATACTAATGAGAAAAATTCCACAACAGAAATATCACTCCCCCCATTCAAAGGAAGAAGGGGGAAAAAAGTAAACCCCGTAGAGTTTGATAGATATTAAAGTTATTTCTGTGATCTTCTTATCTCTTAGCTTGCAGATGGATGGACAATTTAATGAAAACCAACAGTCTCTCTCCTATTAAAGCCACAAAGAATGACCAACTTCTTAACAAGAGAACAGTTAATATACAAGTGCTCTGATCTTCCCATGTGTTGTTTCCAGCTGCAGCCTTACAAAATGCCTCAATTTTATCAAAATATGCTCTCTGGTTCTTCAACGCATTTCTTCATTAATTAATTTGTTGAAATAGAGTTACTAGTTAACATTCATAAAAACATGACTATATTAGCATAATTTACAGCTATAGTGATGAAAGATCATCATCCTATAATTCTTCTCAGGAGCACAAGTGCTGAATAGGATCACAGGATCACAAACACAGTGTGTTGGCTGTTTCTCCTTTCCTGCATTCTCAGCAGCTTCTAACCATGCATGACAAACACTAGAGAAAACCACCTGCTTTGGATCTGTTGGCATTTGGATATTTCTCAGACTGCCAGGCTCCAAGAAGATTCCCACAATTAGGAGAGGACTTTGCAAAGCCAGATACAGAATCTGAATTGTTTAACAGAGGATAACACATAAGTCTCGGGTTCCATGGAGATATTTCTGATAATGTTTCTGGCAGCTTCTTAAATGTTAACTATTTCTTTCCTCCTTGTTTTCCAAACTGGCACCAACTCTTTGCATGAAGTGAAATGCTCATTAGATTCCATTAATTCCCAATGAGTAGTGCTCACATAATTCCCTGGAACTAATTCTTCTTGTTCTGCTTGCAGCTGCACCACTAATCTGCCCATTGCTTCTGTACCTCCACACATCTTCTAACTGAACAGTGCCATGACTTCTCACATCTCCATCTCCTCTGCAGCCTCTCCTGTTGATTCAGCTCATTATATTCTGCACAATGTTTCAGCCTTTTGTTTTGTCTTTCACTCTTATTAAGACTTAAATCTGCCATCCACTATTTCTCTCCTCTATGCACTATATATTTATTTCCACACACACTTCAACTCTAACAATTCTGAGTGTTCTGATGTTAAGAACCACATGTTCATTTTAGATGACACACACAAACTCCTATTGGGTTTTGGCTCATGGAAGTTTTTTTATCTTTGTCCTAGAGGTGAAATCAAAATAGAGATCAGATCTGAGAATTCTGAAAGTTTTTATTTTACTGTTTTATTCACATTTGGAGTTTTGACCATCATGTGCATTTTTAATTATGCATCACACAAAAATACTCTCTCCTGCAATTGATACATACTCTGAAATATCATTTCTCTCTCCTCTAAGTCTCTTCATTCCATTAATTTACAACTTGCTGAGCTGCATCTGTTAGCAATGCTTCAAATACTGAAATTCTTTACCAGATCACTGAAAACAACAGTTGTAACAACTCAGTGCATTTTACTAGCCCAACAGACACTTTTATTCACCACATCTCTGTGAAACCTTTGGTTCTTGAATAATTTTCCTAAGAAATACTTATGCAATACTTAATCTACAGAATGAGGCGCAGGATGAGATCTAATGGTCATGATAACTAAGCTCAAATAGGAGACAACTTTGACTGGTACTGTGGTTGCTCCTTGTGGTTATTGGAATCTAAATACTCACAGTGGACATGAATTCATACTTTGTGGAGAAGTAATGCAGCTGGTCAAATAAGGTACCAAAAAGTCCAACCACTTCCAGCAAAGTTATATTGAAAATATCATAGAATTTAGGAGTTGGAATGGACCTTACAGATCATCTAGTCCCACCCCCCTGTGCTGGGCAGAGACACCTCCTCACTAGATCAGGTTATTCAAGGCTCATCCAGCCTGACCTTGAACACCACCAGAGTTGGGGCAGTCACAGCCTCCCTGGGCAACCTGTGCCAGTGACTCACCACCCTTAGAGAAAAAACTTTTTTCTCACATCCAGCCTAGACTTTCCCTCCTTCAATTTGAACCCATTACCCCCTGTCCTATCATTGAAGTTCCTAACACAGAGTCCCTCTCCAGCTCCTTGTAGGCCCCCTTCAAAACAAGGAGTTGAGTCATATTAGCATTCTAGGGAAGATCTACACTGTATTATATTTAGTTCAAAAAAAAAAAAAGATGCAACTTTTAAGGAGAGGGAAGAGTGTCACATTACTGCAAGCTAAATATACCCACAGTGCCACTACGAAGAATTAGTCTCGCTGTGGAAACACTGTGGACTTGCACTGTTGAGGACATGACACTTAACAGTGAAGAGTTTCAGAGTGCTCATTCTGCATTATTTTCTATTAATGCTCAAGATTATTCAAAAGAGAAAGGTCACATTGATGACAATTCTTTTCACATCATAAGAAGAAGATAAGTGTGCGACTAGCACTAGGCCACTGGGTCACTATGACTCAGAAATAAAAGGGGAATAAAACAGAACCTTCTCAAAACTAGATCAAGAAATTAGTCAATGGGAAAAGTGCAGGCAGAAGGCAGCAAAACACTTGAAATTCTCCAAGCTGGCAAACCACTGCTTAGGACAATTAAAGATATTTACATGTCCTAATAATTTGGAGTCACAAAAACCTCTTCTTAAAATCCTACGCATTCTTAGAGACGTTGTCAAATGCTTTCCCGGTGCAGAGATTCAAAAATCATATTTTGAAACATTGCAGAGGATGTCATGAATTATTTTTTCCAGACATGATTGTCAGACCAAGGATCCTAGCATTAACAGCTGATCTGTAACACATATAGCTAGGAAATTCAGCCTGGTGGGAACCTGCTTGACACATGGAAGAATAAGCAAACACAGAAAACGTAAAGGGGAAAATAATCTAAAGAAATTGGTATCTCCGGCAAGAAAGGTAGGAAAAAAACAGCTCTTGTTTTTAGGACCCCTCTAGGTCCACTCTGCTGTTCTCCATTGTGGGTGTGCAGTGCAAACAAGCACAGGTGTTAATCTGAGATATGGAGTAACCAAGCCAAGCATGTAAACGTGCTAAAAGTGAAGCATTCTAAGGACTCTAGAAGTGAGAACTGATAATTTCAGCACTGTTACAGCGCACTCCTCCATTCCTAGTTACACAAGCAGCACAAACAATTCTTCTCAGCATTGTATGTAAGTTGCTTTAACTCTCTTCTAGTTGTATTATGCCACTTTAAACCTAAAATTCTTGGGGGTTTTGAGTATTGCAACAAGCTCTCCCTTGTCAGGCTAATAATCAAAGTTTATCCATTAGGCATTCCCAGTCCCTGGCTCTCTCTGCTTTCTGATTACGGTCTGGTCAGTTAATTTCTGCAGCTTTTCAACTGGCACTAATCAGGAATTAAGAGCTGCCATCAGCTTTGCTCCACACAGATTCCTACCCCCAGTTCGAAAGGATTTTCAAAACAGGCAATTCTTGGCCTTTTCTGATTATCCACAGACAAGCTCCTAATCCAGTCGCTCGTATTTAGGAAGTCAAGCAGTGAAATAAACAATGTTGATGATAATCTACTCTTCTTTTTTATTTTTTTTTTTTTTTTGGTAAATCAAGAAATAAAGAAAACAAAAACTTAGCATTCTAATCCGGAGACATCTGCTTTGCAGTTGGTCTTTTGATTTTTAATCCAACAGGAGAATGGATTTGGGGGAAAATGAAAAGGAAGGGCAGGAATCCAATAAAAATAGCCCTTTTTAGGTGATACATTTATCATGGCCAATACATTTTATGTCTAACAGTTTCTTTTGTGGAAACCAAATAAAGACATTACAGTCAAGTTTACTACAATGAAGACAGTGATTAAGTGCAGTTTTATATGGGTGGATTTCAGGGGAAGGAAGGGAGAGAGACCTACTAGGCAGAGTGGATGTTCAAATGCACAGAGGCCAGTCCTGTTTCTCTGACTATGATAAAGCAACTCTGAAAAGCTGCACAAATTTTATAGGGTAAAATACAAAATACATTTGTACATCAATAATATTAAAGCATTTCGTAAATACTGTATCTTATTTTTCTTGCAAAGCTGTAGTATTATCTACACCCTCACACGGCTTTCACTCCAATTTGGACAGTGTAACATCTTTTACTTTGAAGCTTTGCCTCTAAAATGGCAAAATAGTATTCTATGGTTTCAATGAATACTAAACAAGAAGGTAGTTTCAAAAAAAAACCAACCTGGCTGCAAAGGAAGCAAAGAGTCTGAGGAGATATGGTAGTGTGCACTGCACAAAACTTCTGGGAATAAAATAGACTGATAAAATGTCTGTGTACTATCCCACATTCACAATGAGACTAGAAATGGAAATGCCCTTGTGAGGTCAAGTCCACAGAGTAAAGTGTCTGTACATGTGTAGTAGATTACTGCACTGCACATGGAAACGATGCACAGCAAAAATCAATCCCTTCAAGTGGAGAGCGATGTGTGGAGATTCATTGTCTAAGTGTGACAGAGCAAGATAGAACCAGGGGGGTCTGTGCTTCAGCAACAAATTAAAAATGTGTTCACTGTTAGCACAGAAGTGAAATGAAGAGCAGCTTATCATTACTTCTGGACTTGATCTTCTATTATCAACTTCGCATTTTAAGTGACAACTTGCTGAAAAAGTGATGCAAAATATTTCTTGTATTTCTATGTAGTCACCTAATTTTTCCCAAATTGGAATAATTTGCAGAAAAAGTGGGAAACACTTTATAAGAAATGGGAGAACTCTGCTATATCCTGAGTGTCCAAGCTGATATGCACAAAAAGAATCAAATTTCATCAAAATTGTACTTCCCATTATTTAATGTGCCTTTAAAGTGCCTCATCTGCAGCATGATAAGTTATAATAATTCCCCACTTCAAAAGCAAAAGGTCATTTTTCCATTGCAAGATATTCTCCAATTTGAAACAAATGTACAAGTGGAATATCTAAACTAGAGCAATATCTCAGAAACTCACAACAATGATCTAACAAGCTGCAAATATGTGGGAATCAAAGCATATGTGGAAGGGTCACGTCTAAAATACTCCTGAGTATCAGGTGGGGAACAGTTTATTTATAATTGCTGCAACCTTAAGAAAAATAAATAAATACAAGAAAGCACATTTGAAAACTCTCAATGACACTGCCATAATTAGGTATCACTGATAAAACGGTTGAAAACGTATTACACACATACAAATAAATATGCTTTTAAGAAACCATTATGTTTGAAGAGTGAGCTGTAATGACTTTAATAATCCTGTTTCTGGAGTGAATCCAGGCTGACAGCAGATGCCTTAAAGACACAGCCACAGGATGAAACCAGAAGGCACAGCAATAGAAGTGCAGATGACCATTTGGTGGGGAGACAGAGAACACAACCTGGAAAGAAACTTGCTCCAGGGCATAACAAAAGCAATGACAAAGCCAAGGTTGTGTGCAAGGCTTAATTGTGTTAATGAAGCCATTAGTTATGCTAGCAGAAACTGTATTCTAAAGAGTATTGGTAAAACCAAAGTTCTGCTGTTGGGAGACATTTCTTGTCTTGAAGGACAGCAAGGAATAATGGAATCTCTTGTGAAATGGCTGTTGTGTAGTGTCACACACTCAACTCCTCATGTAACAACCAGAGAACACAGGTAGCCTTGTCTTTGTGTGCAAGCCTGAAGCAAGAAAAGCCACTAGTTCTGCAGCTGCATTATTTCACAATAAGATATGGAGACAATCTCTCTAGTAGCCTCCATTGCTACATAGGCAAGACTGATTTACTTTAAAGAGAAAGCATCAGCTTATGTCTGGGCTAGTGCTCTTCTCTTTGTACTTAGTCTTCTGCCCCATCCCCAAAGCTTGTGAATTTGGCTGCAACACAGCAAAAGGCAGAAGCAGTCAGGGCTTGAAAAAAAACATCAGAAGGCTAATTCTGACTGTTGCATTTCAGTTTGCTGTCTACAGGAGATACGTGATGGAGAGCAAGAGTGTGTAATTGTGAATCAGCAGTACCATGGTGGCCTTTAAACTCATCATACATACTTTATCTAGAGGGAGACAGTAAAGGAAATAAGGACAGGACAATGATGAAAATGGACTGAGAGAGTAGCAGAGGATAGAAGAGGAGACGAAATTCTGTCGGATAACACAATACAGAACTGATCAGAGAATCAGGAGGAGGATGAGTGGGTGACCTAGTGAGGAAAGTCTTGACACTACTGCAAAGGTTTTGAAGTTGTATTTTCAAATCTGTAAAATAGCAGCTATAACTGCAGAAACTCAGTGAAGAGAAGTCACTCAGCAGGGGCAGGATTTCAGTCAATCTTGCATTTTAGTTTATCAACTGATTTTTATTAACATTTTAAACTGATAATGGTTTTAGCTAGATAGTTTGTTGCTGTTTGAAAAGGATCTGAATCATTGTTAGTTCATATCTGTGTAATGTGAATTGAACTACATACAACAAACATTCACACTGCTAGTCCTGAATGTTTTTTTCATTTGTTCACTTTACCAGACTTTTAAAAAAAACCAACACCAAATTGCATTAATAACAGCACATATCTATAAATGTCTATTAACATTGGCAAGTTGCCTGCATAGAGTGAATAGATATGCACCACCAAGGCTGTGCCAGACCTGGCCTAAAAATGAGAGTAAAAGCAATGTAATTCAGAACACTAATTCAAAACTTCCCACATGCAGCACAGCCACACAACTTCCCTGGCTGATGAAAGAGAAAAATGTATCTAGTAGCCTGAAAGAGAATAAGACTGACTTACATTAAATAAAATGATGGCCTGGAAAGTTTTACTGACAACCATAAATGCTTCAACAAAGGAGTACGAACAGTTCCCAGAACTACAAGTGGGTTTAAAATGATGATCACTGATAACTGACAGAAAGGAAAAGAAAGCAGTAAAGAAATAAAAGGATAACAAGAAATATTTGAAATCACTGCTCGTATTTCCTTTTGTTCCCATGTGCTCTCAGACCACAAAAGGTGAATGTGATGTTGAACCCCAATGTATTGCTTTCTGTTTGGCCTCCGCTATGCACTCATTATTGCCGGAAGCTTTGCTACACAGCAGAATACCAATGCTTTGCCACTGTTCCCCCTTCCCTCTCAGTGTTTCAAAAGCACATGATTCTTCTCTTCCTTAACTTAATTTTACACCAGTAAACCCCTCTTGACTTCAGTAGAACTTTTGAATTTTGGCAGCATAAACACGAGAAACATACCATCTTTGCTTGGCTTGCATTCCAAAAATAATACCCCTTTTAAAGCGGATGCTCTTCTGTTAGCAATACAGTACATAAACTATACTATTTGGTAAAGGGGAAATATCAGTCTGGATTATTTAGTGTATCAGATTTGGCTGGAGTTCTAGAGAAAGTGCCTCAAGTACAATGCAGTGCATCTCTATTTTATACACCATTGAACAGAACATCTACAAATTGCCCTGGAACTCACATAGTGCCACAGGGCTAACTGACATTATTCCTGGGCTGTGGTTACTTCTAATGCTCTGCTAATCGTTCTGTGCTCTAACATGCTCTGGAGGAAAATCTGTATGTTCCCACAAAGTCAAAGAAGTCCCACTAATGAAATTAAGTGAAAGAAATATAATGTATTTTTGTCAATGTGAGTCCCTTAAGCTAAACTTTGGAGGGTGAAGCACATGTATTATTCAATGGAAAAGCTTTAATTAGTGTTTCTTTAAAATTACTCGGAGAAAGGACTGCAAAAAATCAAAATAGTCCATCAAGATTGTGAAAAGGGTGGCAAAGTAAATCTACAAAAAGCTGGCAACACAGTACTGATGTGCAGGAAATCTACCTGAGAGCCAAGTAAAGACAAGTGACAGTAAATCAAGTTCATTTCACAGAACATTCAAGTTCTTTCCAATGCTGTACACGACAGTAATTTTAAACAAAGTCTGGTAATCATTTTTTTCCCAGACTATTTGTAATAATATTACGTGACTCTAAGAATCCTCAACGTAGAATATAAAGTGAGTTTTAAACAGTAGTAACTCAAATATTGGAGAGGGAAAATGATTAGTGTGTTTCCAATAGGTTTGTGCAGGAAAAAATGCAAATATCCCACATTTGCAGATATTGATTTCCAGCCAGGCTGGTGTGTGACTGTAATTGCTTCAACAGACCATTGTCTAAAGCTTGTAAACTTGACTCAAGGAACATCCCTCTTTTACGAGGAGATCCAAGCATGTATCGATTCAAACGTCGTCCTCAAATTGAGATAATCTTTTTGAGATTTCAAACTTAATTTGTTGATTGCCTCTAAGTGACATGGGTTCAACGCTGTCATCGGAGGAGTCAAACTGTCCTTGACAGTTCTGACACTTGAAATAGTTGGTTTTGCACTGACAGCAATGGACTCATTATCTGTAGCGCTATGTGGAACTTGGACGACTCAATTCTGACCTAGGTAGTTTTCATCTGCTTCTGAGCAGTGGATTGCTGTGAACCCCTACTGAGTTTCAAAGTAATTTTCGCTTTTGTATTTCCTAATTGTATGCTTTTTATTTCCTATCAGTCTCCTTGTGGGGCTCCTTTGTGCTGCAGCCAGCAGGTGACACCCTGGAGATGATTCCCTAGAGAGACTCATTGTCACTCCTAACTACTTATCCAGCTCTGCCTGGTGCCAAGTCTCACTCCCAACTGCTATTTAATGTCCTCCATCTCATGCTCTGCAGAGAAAACCAATTATCATACAAAGTCAAATAAAACTATTAAGTGTCTGATTTTGGTTTACAAACCCAGCCATGGTTGTCAGCTCAGGCTAAGCTGCCGAGGCTGCACCAAACCACACAGTTCAGTTTCCCTTCTATCAGCTCAACTCACCACAAAAGTCCTAAGCGCTGAGCTTGCTGACTTGGTGTCCATTAATTAATGCAGAGGCAATAGAGGTCTTTCTTAAGCTCTGCTATTAGCATGGTTCAGCCAGCCATGGTTCTGCACCTTTTCCAACTATTTGAGCTCTGCAGGTGACAGGCACAGCAAAGCCCTGAATTATTCAATGTCTGTGTGTGTGATGGCCCCACCTGACCCTTCACTTGTTTGCAGTCTTGCTTTTTAATCTTTAAACCACTATATTTCCTGTGAATTCTCAGAAGATTTCATCCTACATACACTGAGGGGAAAAAAAAGCTTCTCCTTGTAGAAGTTTTCATTTAGTTTCCAACAATGTATTTTATACTTTTTGGAGCATGACAGAAGTAGACAAGAAAGTGCCTTCAGGAAAACTTCAAGAGAACATACTTATTCATTTTGCTCTTTTAAAAGACCTCAAATCTCATTGGTCTTTCTTAAATATAAAATAAAATGGCAACACTGCAACTGTGCAGTTTATCATTCCTAAAGCCTTTTCCAAATACTTGTCTAATCACAATGGGTCCTGTTCAGCTCTCTTCACTCATGACTTCCATCAAAGTCACACTTCATGGGAACTTAGCCTGAGGAAGGAATGCAGGGTAAGCCAAGGTGATTTTTGCAATCCATTACTGGAGAAATACAAGAAAACCTAATTTTTTTTGTGTGCCTTTACGTTTAAAGAAAGTTTTACATGTAGATTGTGCTAAGGCATTTTGTTCTTAAGGAAATTCTTCTGACAAGAACAAAACATTAAACAATCTTAGTAAGACTGAGGCAATAGAGTTATACTGTGAGAGAAATTTTGCAGTTGAATTAAATTTAGTCTGGTCCTTTGTTCTAAAAAGTGGTAGAAATACATATCATTATGCCATACTGCAGCCTGTAACTCAATCCTGTTCTGTCAATGCTTACAGACAGGAAAACCTATTCTGTATAAGCAATATAATATACTACATGCCTGACTGAAAATGCACTTTATGAACAAAAGCTTCTCTCTAATTCACCTTCTCTATCACTCGTGTGGGTGGTCATGTCATTTCAATCTTTTTATGCATCTAACTTGAATTAATTGCACTGTGTGTTTGCCAGAGCTAAAATCTGAAACCGCACTGCACACAAGCTTCATTTCTGGCCATAAAGAAAACTGGCACAGGGAATTCTGATTCCTGCTTTGGAAAAAAAACCACCAGAAAAATATTTTAAATCTTCTTCATGTTGTGAATTGAGCTCCATTCATTGTCTGAGCAGTGGCAATAGGCAGTGGTAACAGGGAAGCAGAGGGAGAATTTATCACAGAATATACAGTGTCAGTATCTTTGAGCATATTGTTCAATGGT
>NW_008663292.1:0-32096 GCF_000695815.1 Acanthisitta chloris | reverse complement strand
GTGTATGACATAGACATTACACTTACATGCTTCATTAGGGATGTCTCAACAACCGTTAAGGGAAAATGTGTTCACGAAATTCAGACAGCTAAGCAAACTGCAAACCAAAACTGATATGTAAACTAGTTTCACAGTCAGAAAATATATGGTTAATGCCTTTGCCCAACAGGTTTTGGTTGAATGACCCAGTTGGACAGAACTAGCAGTTGCTTTCTGGTTTTAGTAAAATCATTAAAACTCCCTTAGGTAACTTTTAACCTTGGTACAGGCTACAATCACTTTGTTTATTATTTTCCTGCCATCAGGAGCTAAATCCCTAAGTATATTTTCTAGACTATAGATATCATGACCAAGTATGTTACTCATTTCTGAACGCAGCTAAATCACAGTGCTACTCTGGTTAACATTTGGGCTTGTCAACATCCTGCCAAGTTAGGCCTATGTTTGCATAAGTTATATATGCTTCAGCATTTTGAAACTGCTCAGTGCTTTCTGTGGAATCAAACACATATGACAGAATATATTTCTTCACATAAATGACAACAGTAGATGATATTAGCTACTACGCCTCATCTTTGAGATGCTGCATGGATCTTAACAAAGCCTCAAAACTTCAGGGGAATTTGGGCAAGGATTGTTGGTGCATTCACAGAGATGCACTTTGCATCACATATCCCTGGCAGCATCCTCCTAACTGATGTAACTGGACATGGGGCAAAGATCGGACTTCGAAGAACATACTGTGGTCAAAAATTTATAAGGTTTCCTAACCCAGCAACACTTTTGCAAGTACCATAAGCCTCAGCTACACTGTCCACTAAGAGACAGAGATCAGTGCCCCTGAACAGCTCCAGAGTATCTCTGCCTAATCCTCATGGGAGTCATGGAGGGGGGAGAGGGGAATTTGCTCGTTGTGTATGGCTGAACTGTTCTTTTCTTTGTAGCTGAAATAAAAACTGATCTAGTGATTTCTCACTTGAGTGGCTGAGACATATTTTCCTGGGTTGGCAGAATACAAGGCCAGTTTAAGAGATGTTCCTACTTTTGTAATCACTGTGTAATGTCACTACACTGCTACTCACATTGAATTAAAATAACTGTTCAGCTGTGTTAATTTATGCTGGTGGATCATTTCAGTCCATCATTCCGATCATGCATTCCCTATGTTCTGCTGAATGCAGAGAAAGAAACTTGCAGGAACCATTGTACAAGCAGATCAGACATAGAATTGATTTTTTCATCTGTCTGCAATGTTGGATGGTGCATTTGCATTTAGATTTTTCTAACTTAAGTGTATTTTAAGATACTGCATAACAACAAAACTCTTTCTCTATGAGTGTAGAGAATATATAATCCAAGACCTTCAAGCATCTTGACATATTTGCTAGAATCCCAGACCATTCTTCACTCTGAACAAAGCATGACACTAAGCCTCTGCTTCAGGTATCAAGCTATGTGAAAGCCTGGGAATATGAGAGGTAACAGAGGCAGAGTCTGTCTTCTGGCCAAATTCAAAGGTTTCTGGGATATAGAGTTCATGACTGAAGGGTCACAATCAGCTTTCTGCCATGCATTAGCATTTGCAGAGTGTGTTCCCAGTGACTAGTGGATCTGACATCACTGAGATGCGACCTGAAAGATACCTCTGATATCATTGATTTTGTGTGATTATTTGTACAAAAATGCACAAAAAAAGGGCTCTTCCCCCCACTAATTTTAATTAATGTATTTACTTCTCTCTATAGCTGCAGTTTACATAGATTGGAAAATCCAAACTGAATTGCAGAGATACTACTCAAGCCACCAGAGCAGGAGAGGATGAACTCCATGAACTAAGAACAAAGACGAAGATGAATCTCTCCAGCTGCCACAGTGAACATCTTATAAATACACAGATGGTATCTATTCATCATCTTTATTTTATAAGCAGGTAGAGAAAACCAGAACTTAGAGAACATCACTCAGCTGAGAGTGAACTCTATAGATATATCTTAATTTTGGAAATATGACAGATACTATCTGACAATAAGTGTAAGTAGGAGTGGAAATGAAAGTGATGAACTTCTCTGAATGAAGAATCAGACTTTTATCTGGCATCTTTCACAGTCAAGTGGCCAAATGTGCCATTACTACTTCTCAGGCATTTCTATTATCTGCAAGAATATGAAAGCCTTAGAAAAGGGAAGACAAACAGACTCAGATTCTGTTCCTTTTTGTTACTATTTCATTGTAAATGACGACAGACTTCAAGAAATACCAAGTCTAAACATTTGTGAGAAAAAGTAAATTTTATTTTAAATATTTGCTTGTATTTGAGTATGGTCTATGATTACATCTCAAAAATTCTGTCTCCTTGGTCTTTGTTCTCAAATTATTAAGTATCATGTTGAAATTTTTTATGCTTCAGCTATACTTCGTAAAATAACTTGCTCCATTTGTATTTTTACACCACTGTTTACAGCGTAAAGTCTGAAACTGGTCTTTAATGTCCATAAGTTGTCAAATCAGCATTTGTTCTCTTTTTAGTTACTTTCTTTACAGCAGAAGGAATGAAGAACCATGGCAAACATACCCATAAATTAGTGTGCAACCTTGAAGTATTTTGAAAGAGCATCAGAAATATTTGCAGAAGCAGCTTTTGCACTTTACTAAAATTAGGCTTCTCAATTGCCTGGATCATCTATGAAACACTGAATTGGATTTATTTCTTACAGCTCTCTATTTTGACCAATGTAAAAGCAAAATCATGCCACATAAACTCCTTATCATGCATATGAATGAGAGTTAAGAAAATTAGAAGAGTTAAGAGAATGAGAAGAGTTAAGAGAATGAGAAGAGTTAAGAGAATGAGAAGTTAAGAAGTTTCTTGGCAGATAGCAAAATGTTGGTGCATTGGAAACTCCTAGGAAGGTGAGAGAAATACATATAATGAGCAATTACTGAGCTCAATAATGTTCTAATCATTTAAACCTTAAAAAATTTCAGAAAGCACATTTGATTGCAAACTTCTATTGACCAATGAAGCCAAACAATGTCTCTTTCTCATGACAAATTGTGTCAATCATTAAATTCAGGTACACTTTTAAAGTCCATTGGAAACTCCTAGGAAGGTGAGAGAAATACATATAATGAGCAATTACTGAGCTCAATAATGTTCTAATCATTTAAACCTTAAAAAATTTCAGAAAGCACATTTGATTGCAAACTTCTATTGACCAATGAAGCCAAACAATGTCTCTTTCTCATGACAAATTGTGTCAATCATTAAATTCAGGTACACTTTTAAAGTCATTTGATTGCAAACTTCTATTGACCAATGAAGCCAAACATTGCATGAGAAATTCCACCTCTAAGAACACAGAGGAGGTGACAAAACTCTTCCACGTTATAGTGAGAGACATCAGGCCCAGTCAGCACTGTGGCTCAGCTTCTGGCTGACCTCACCTAGCCTTCCTTGTGATGAAACTAATCCAGCCTTTCACTGGGCTTTTACCTCAGGAAAGCTTCTGGATATAAGTTAATTCAAGCAAGAAACATCCAGCAACAAAGAGGAGGCCTTTGGTTTGGCTTTTTGATGGTTGTGTCAAAGGGCTCATACTCAGAGACAGTTTCACATTCTCCAGCTTATCCTCTATCAGGATTCGCTTGTCTGGCATTTAAGGACAGTACAATTCTCAACAGGCTATTTCTAGTCCAAGCCAGGTTAGTCTAATCATTACTTAGCCAAACCTTTAATGAACACAGACCTGCAGGATTCTCCAAGTTCCTTTTTGGTAGGCATTTAGATGCAGAGTGCTATAACATGGAAATGAGAGATGCCAGACCTAACAGAATCTAAGTGAAGCAGCTTTCACTGGGATGAACAACTTCAAACTTTGCAAGCTTCCTTTATTTAGCTGGGTGGAACTTCAGGAAGTATCTAATCACTACACATAAAGGCCATAAGATATTCGGTATGATAAGTTAACTCCTAGTTCAAATCTCTTAAAATAGATTTCGAGATGATTTTTCATCCTATTTTCTTCCAGATCAGGATAAAACTGAATATACTAAATTATTAGTACAGCTGTATGAACAAGAAGTAAAATCAGTGATATTTCCAAAGCTTATAAACTCTTTTTTTCCAGGGAGATAAAGTCTGTTTTGAATGCCTGTGTCAGAAAATCCACACAAGGGTTTCTTGTCCATTCTCCAGTCAAGTCAAACCAAAACAGAGTTCCTCACTGAAATCCATATAATGGAATAGCATTTACACTATACAGCTGAGAAGATTCTCTTTAGGCACAGTGAATTGGTACATATCTAATCCAGTCTTAGAACCTTTCTAGGTTTTGCTCTTGGTTTCCCTCTAATTAATGGGTCCCATCTACTGGGAAAATTATCCTAAGAAACACCAACATCCACTGGTCAATGTTCCTCTGAAGATGACCTTCCATCACATGCTGCTAGGATGGTTTACAGGGGTTTATTAACAAATGTGTATTAGAAAAAAAATCCTTAAGAGATACAACTCTAAAGATATTTTATTTGGGGTCATTCTTCTCTCCTTTTTTTTTAATGAGATTCCTATACAGTACAACCTCAGAGTTCTCTGGAGTGGTTCATTATATTCATATTGCTAAAAGGGCAATTGTTCTTAAACTGTGAAGTGTTGAAGGATAATTAAAGAAAATTGTTTCAACTTAATAAAATCTTTTTGCTGGCCACCTAAGAATACTCAGTTTTCTGAAGTGATATAGTTCCTTTAAATAATGGATAACAAGTAAGGTTAATCCTTACTATGTGGAGCAAGTGGTCAATAATTCACAATAGTAATTACTCTGAATTTCTTTTTTTTTTTTTCATAAAGCTTGGAGTGTCCTTGATATGGGAATGGAGCTAATGAGACTGAAGCCTACTAAGCCACATCTTCTGTTCTAGATACAGTTGAACTAATGCAGATAATTTCCAAATGGTGACTTCCTATGCCATCTGGAATAAGAGGATCTATGAATGCCTTTACACAACTGTAGGGATTCACTCTGCTCCAAATACACAGCCACTAGGTTCTACTGGAAATAGCTGGTTAACATTCATGGTAACAAATTCCTTCCTTCAACAAATGTGGGGATGACATTGAACAGACAGTGCTACAAGTGAAAGTTGTTCTGTGTTTGTCCACAACGTTGCAGATAAACAGATCACTGGTCAGTGTAAGTTTCTTCCTTCATCCCACTGTCTGATTCAAGCATGGCCTTATATTTAGGCCTCCAAAGAGAAAAGGGATGCAGGACACTGTATAGCAACACACTTTTTCAGGACTGCACCACAAAATTCTCTTCAAATACAGATCAAGAATTGCCATATTTACAGCTCTCTCATAATGCACAGTATCTAAATCTTGCTTCCACATTTTTCCACTGTATATGAAAACAAGCACTATCTTAGATGAACCTTCTTTCCTTTTGTTTGCTTGACCAACATTTTATTTCACTGAAATTTAGGATTTCTCACACAATGTTCATTAGATCCCATCTGTCCTTTCTTGGGATGACTAGTGAGGATGACCAGCAGAATTTAGCAACTCATTAATCAACTGTCTTTATCGTTCAAAGATCTATACATTACAACATCTACTGCTGAAATGGAAGACAACCTTTTTTCTTCTCTTCCACTGCCTCATAGTAATCTCCCTTTCACGAAAAGGGCATTCAGATCATCATTCCTGTGCTGACAATTCCCTCCCTCTCCAAGCAGCAAGGTAACTGATCCATTACACCCCACTTTGATCAATCCACTGCCCTAGTCCTACCAAGCCAGAGTTGTCTTGTTTAAACTTAGACTCATCCAGTCCTAACTTAATCTGCCAGTTGAAGGAAACTCGAGTAAACAGGTGTAAGAAGCAGTGGATCAGCAAGGGGAAGCCTCAATTCCAGTGGCTCTAAGCATAGACCTTGTTTAGTCTTCAATATTTAAATTCTTATAATGATTTACAGCTTTCTTCTCCTGTAGACATCTCTAGGCAACCACTGAAATAAGTATGTGTACACACATATCTCTCTGATTACTCAAACCCAAGGCAATTTCTGCTTCAAATTTGAGAATTAAAGTTTAGCTGAATGTAACACTTCATTATACAGACACATAGAATTACCTGATTTGATATAACATCATAAAAGGTATAATTCTCAGTGTGCTCCATACCAGTCTGGCATGTGGCTAAAAAGATGGATCTCTAAGCTGTACAGAACACTGAAAAATTAAGTACTTGAAAAATCAATCAATATGGTATTAGATAAAAGAGTGACAGTAATGGAGTTCTCTGTAACTGCAGCCATTTCAATGACACATGTGTTCCCAGTTAACCTCCCTGTTTCATATTGGCTTCTTAATGATAACCTGGAATGAAAACCAGATAAATGGAGTTTTGTAAAGCTCTGTGCATTGACCTCCCTCTGCTTCCCCAGAAGTCAATGGTTACACTTCAGCACTGAAAGCAGAGTTTGTCTGTGCAGGTTTGAAAAGCTCATCTCAGGCAAGTACAGAGGGAAGAAGAGGAATGACCTCATACTCTACCACTGACACGAAGCAGCTTCAACTCCTGAGCAAGTGCAGTTTCCTCTGATTCCACTGTAAAACATGAGTACTCATTCCCAATGCTAATCAAGTTCCAGTGCTTTGAGTCAGGAAAAATAGAGTGAGCTAAAAGCAGATAATGACCCTTGATCATTAAGGGTCATTAACTGAAACAATTTACTAAAATACTTCACTTTTTGGTTGTTGTTCAGCACTTGAGATCATGCAAAAATATTCACTTTAATATAAAGCTCCAAATATATCATTTGCTAGAAAGCAATTGAACCTTTTGCCACTGCACCAAAACATAAACTATGTGACAGCACAGTGAAGGACAGATGATTCTAAAATTTTAACCTACAAAATTCTGGGGTTAAATTAATACAGCAAGATAGGATGGAGGAAAACAGTAGCAGAGAGTGTCACAGTGATTTCATAGCATGTGAAGAAACACACAGACAACACAATAATCTAGAGTTAGGCACTGGGGGGAAAGGAGCTCTCCCTACAAGTACCCAATCATAAAAGAAAACTGGACATAATGAAAATGAAATTCCATTAATATGATTTTCCAAAAGATCTTTTCTTTCTTTTTTTTTGTATTAAATTCCAACTCACACATCAAAGTGAGAACACGGCTGATTGGTCTGCTGCTAAAGAGCTGCAGATTTGCTTCTGATTGAAGAAAATTGTGGAGGACTCTACTGTGATTTCAAAGGTTAGCAAGACACCTTATGCTCTGATATTGTTTGTGCTCATTTCATAGGGCTTTTCCTCTCCAGGTTTCATCCTCCTATAGTTTTCTTACAGTGCAAACCTGTGAACAAATAAAATGCAATGCACTGTATTGCAGAGATGTCTTTATACAGTATCATTCTACTTCTTTACTAATATACTTTTTTTCTTGGCCTTTTTTTTTCCATGCAGTAACAGCATGTTATTTCTCCTAACTAGAAGAAAGCAAATTAGATGAAGCATCAGATAATAACTACATCTTTGATTTTCCATTAAAATAATTCAAGCTGTAGCCTTGAAGAAATCAGCAAAATAAGGAACAGCAATATTAGATCTTTTCTAAGGTTTACCAAAATGCAGCCATCAAAAGTAATTTTTTTGTCAAATTATCTTAATAGAAACTAGATTAAAATATAGTTTGCACTGAGGTGGTTTTTTTTTTCTGCTCCTTAAGTCTTGCATCTGAGTATCACGACTACTCAGAAAGGTTCAGGATTGAAACTTCTGCAGTCTGAAAACTTTATCTGAGTGTAAGAGCAGCTTTACCTTTCCACTACTGCACTTATGCTGAAAATACAGTTCAGCTGCCTAGTTAGACTCTGAAATCCTTCTGGACATCACAAGAGATGTATTAATTAATGTCACATGGGACAGCAGTTGATGAGATTTGGGATATCTGTCTCGAGCAACAGTAAAGAGCAATAGACTGCTATTAAAAAAGGCAGAACTGTACTACAGTGGAGTTTAATTTCACTTCTCCCACACTATAAAGTTCTTTTCACCCCACACAGTGGTCCTTCTGAAGGAAGGATCCATTAAAAACTACCTAACAGTCGTCAAAATTCCTGGACTTTACCAACAGCTATGCAAAGAAACAAGTTTCTTCTGCTTCAAAGATTTCTGTGACATTTTAGGAGTCTTTAGATTTAATTTGGATAAAATCCTCCCCCTCAAAGTGCCCACTTCCCATCTTCTGTCACCCTACTTCCAACTTCTGCTCCTACACTTGTGCGTAAAGATGCAGCTGTGCTGCTCAGTTTTCCAAAAGTTTCAGAAGAGGAAATTGGCAACTGAATTCCATGTTCTCCATTTACATACCATCTCAGAAGTACCATACTGACAAATTATCATACTTAGTCCAGTTTTTACAAAATTAGTCCTGGTGGTGTAATCCAAAAAAACCATAGAATCATACAATGGTTTGGGTTGAAAGGGACCTTAGAGATTATCTCATTTCAACCCCTGCCATGGGCAAGGACACCTTCCACTAGCCCTGGTTGCTCAGAGCCCCATCCAACCTGGCCAGTGCTTTGCTTCAGCACCCTCACAGGGAAGAATTTCTTCTTAATATCTAATCTAATCCTCCTCCCTGACAGTATGAAGCCATTCTTTCTTGTCCTGTCACTTCAGGCTCTTGCAAGAAGTCTCTCTCCATTTTTCTCATAGGCTTCCTTCAGGCACTGGAAGGTCACAACTAGGTCATCCCAAATCCTTATTGTTTCCAAGCTCAACAATCCCAACTCTCTGAGCCGCTCCTGATAGCAGAGATACTCCATCCCTCTAGTCAACTTGGGGCCTCCTCTGGACTCACTCCAAAATGCCAATTCCCTCTCTGTGCTGAGGACCTCAGAGTGGGATGCAGTACTCATGAACTCTTTCAAACCATTAACTCAATTTAGGCTTTGTAGTAGTAAACTAGCTAGTAAACTAGTGGCAAACTAGCTAGGGTTGTCTGAAAACAAGTTCTCTACTGGATTGTTTCCCCCAAAATGTTTTGCTGCAAGTTCTGAAACAGCAGTGTGGGAATACAGCTCAATATGACACTGACTGACTCCTCTCCCAACATGACATGAACTGTCCCTTGTAAGGATGTGTTGCCCAAGGGACTGACCCATGTTTCATTGACTGTCTCCACAGTGACTACCATGACTGCCACCCGAACACAAAGAGATTGGCATTTTCTCCAAAGGTTAGGAGCTATCAAAGGAAACTGAAACATACATGTTGACACCTGTGAACTTTGCACACAAGAAAGTGATGACACCATCCACACTGCCTGAAGACAACATTTCTCACTTTCTCCTGAGTCATGGTTTTCGGATTACTGGGATGTACTAGGATCCACTGCAGTTTGTCTGCTGGCACTATGGAGTCTGATATTCTAAATCCATGTTCTTCAAAATCCTTGCTCTTTTTTACTTGGTAAATATACTGGCCATGAATTATACACCCAAACAAACAGGCAGAATGAATGCACTTGGATCTTTGTGAGCTTAAGGCGAGGAGTGAAGCAGGTGGATCAGACTGGTGGAAATACATAGACAAAAATGATGTAACGAAGAGAAATTACTTCAAAGGTCAGAAATATGACCATTATAACACAGCATATAAATTTCTTATTCTACAAACATTAGGGAAATTATATCAGAGAATTTAATTTCTCTCTGCAAAGTAAAATTTACTCCTATTTCAAACAACTTTGAACAACATCCGTGGAATAAGCAGCCTAACATTAGAGTCAATGGAGGTGAAAATATCTGAGTACAATACTTCTCACTTTGAAAACTCCTCTCTGTGTTATCTATCATTTAATTACTTCAGCTCTTTCTAAGCAAGAGTAATCTGCCTACAGTACTGAAGGTCATGGCTTCAAAATGTTCTCAGCTTTGTGAGCACAAGTTTTCAAAATTATTTTTGTATTAGATTTTAGAAATCTTACTCAGCTTTAGCTATCGAAAAGCTAAGTGTTCATCTAGTTACCTCCCACAGTACACAGAGGAAAGAGAGTTAAGAGTGACTCATTCCAGCTTATGTTAGGTACTGAGACAGTGAGTCTCTCAGTGTGCCTCTTCCTTCACCTCCTACAGAAGAAATGAATTCCAACCTAAATCTTTCATAAAAGAATATATTTCAGTTACCTTCACAGTCATTCAAAGCGGAAACTATTATCACTTGGAAGACATCACTATGACATTCCCATGTCTGTCTTCAGCATCCAGTACTACATAATACCAAGTGAATAGTAGGACTCTGTGTGCTCTGCTTATTCTCTTTCCCCAAGCTTGTGTCCAGCTCACTGACAGTTGAGTATCTCAGCCTGATACGACTTATTTACTGATCCACTGTGTCACCCAATCTGTTCTAACTTTGCAAAAGAGAATCAAAGTAACCCACGGATAGTAACAAGTAAAATGTTACCTCACCACTTCCGAGCATTTCTCCTCCTGAAAAATAGGTACAACATGTTCAGATGTGTCAGTGTGAGGGATTCAGTAGGACCATTGCCTCAGTGAGATCAGCCCCACACCTGACTATGGTCTGTGTGCCTTACACAAACCCCAAGGTGTATAGCCAAGGCAGTTTTGTCTGTCATTAAGAAAATCCCCTTCATCCCCAGCAACATACTACACAGCAGGGTGAAGAAATTCAGTTTTCTTTTCTTTCATTTGTCATTTCCATAGTAAAGAAGAGGTTTGTCATTCCCACCCATCTCTTTTTGGATATCCTCTATTACCATATGTCCTTCTCACACCTTTACTTCTCACTCTCCTCTCCTGGTTACAGCTGGTGTAGTGCTGACCCCTAAGGTTTTACAGTTTGCTTTTGTTTCTGTAATTCGACAGTTATGGGTTGATCCAGCTGGAACCATCTAAGCTGGATCAGTCTCTCCCTTTCAAAAACAAAATTGCTATTAAGCTTTTCTGACCTTTTATCTTTTTCTTCCAATCTCCAGCCACAATATGGCTAAAGCGAAAACAATTACCAAAAGGAAAATCCATACAAAGCTTACAACCACACACAAGTCATGGAACAGAAACAGTGTAATACAATCTTCCACAATCCCCATGGAAGATTATGATTCACTTGTGAATTCCCATCACACGACATTTTTTTGACCAGAAGTGGAACACCTTTTTCTATCTCCTCACTCCCTGTCCTGAATAACACCCTTAGCAATGCCAGTATCAGCTCTGCTGTACTGCTAGATAAAACAAGAAATAAACAGAAAGCAAATAAACAATTAATAGCAGACTAATAAAACTCTTCTGCCTTAAAAAAACCAAACAGTCATGAAATAATATATAATATTAGCATGTGCCAACTTTTGGTTCACTGTACCAAATCTGGTTTCTGCACTCATGGCACCCAGTACTTCTAAGATGTGTAAATTAAAAGTGACTAGTCAGATATATTTTTCTTCTGGAAATAATTTCCAACATAAAACAATTACACTGAAACTACTCCAAATACTACAGAATTCCTTTAGAATAATAGGTTAATCCATATTTACCCATAAGCTTGTGACTTCTGTTGGTAAATTCTGATTTATTAATAGAATATTCTGCATTTGAATATGAAAGATCTGAGCCTAATTTTTAAATTGTTTTTTGATCAGATGATAAGCAACTGAATTCAAGGCTCATATTTCAGCACAGAGTGTTCTAAACTAAATACCTCCATTAAATACAGAAATACATTCTTGACTTGTAGTCTTTAAACCTGTCTGATGGAAAATAAAGAATAAGTGGCATTTTTCATCAGGATTTTATCTTGATAAAAAGTCCTTTTTGCAGATATATTTGATATTCATTATGTTCCTGTAACAGCCTCTGCATCTCAAATGTTATCAAACCCTGGCAGAATCTTTTCATCTTAATAATACAAAAGTAGGTTTTGTGTTCTCAACTCTATTCTCTTCGGATTATCAATATAAAAGCCTTGACTGACATAGGGAGAGGAAACTCAGTTCTGATTAAATCTTGAGTTTTTATTTGGGCTGGTTTCACAAGGAGAAAAGGTTATCTATCTGTTATGACATATGTCAGGCTTTGTTTGGCCATTATCTTTTTATACAGCATTGGACTATTATTTTCAGGAATAAATGTTGTTAACCTTCAGGTAAGTTCTGCATTTGTGGCTGTGATGAACACCTTCAGTTTAATCAAACAGCCAAACTGTGCCTTTCCCTTCAGTTCCAAAGGGAACCACACTGAACTGAGTATTCAGCCCCACAAAAAAAAACCTGACATGTGCTTGACATTACCCAACCAACTACTGGTTATTTCATCCAAACTCTAAAACACCAGTTGTATTCTACTGGTTTTAACTGTGTTTCCATATGATGTCCACTCGAATTGTACCTGAGTTTTGGAAGATAAGGATTCATCAGTTCCTATAAAATTTCCCATGTTCTATCAACATTTTTTTCCCATTAAAGAACAGATAAATGTCAATCCTTTGCACCCATGGAAAAAAAATCTGATTACTGTACTATACTATTTCCCTGTCCTACTGCAAATTATGCTCTGGGTTTGTGAATTGCTCAGAAACAACTTTAGTATAAATATGTATAATACACAGCAAAGAGAAGCATCACTCATAACTAATAAACTATCAACAATCGGATAAAGTTTCCGATAGAGCTGATGTTTATCTTTTGGCCTTTTTATTCATATAATATTTTAAATAGTCCACTACTCTCTTTTAATACATTTTTCCCTTTCTTTGTTCCAAAAATGTTAATTTTGAGTCATTCCAAGGCAGGATTACAAAGCAGGATGTTAGTTGTAACACAAGATCAAAGGATGTCACTAGTCTAATCTGTTCAAAATGACTTAAAAGACACAGAACAGGATACAAGTGCCTGTCATGGAAAATATTCCAGGATACATAACACATATTTGCACTGGTCCTGTACCCAGCACTGAATCATTTCCCAATACTGTGCTGAATTGAAAGATGTGCTTACTTCATCCCTTCAATCAAATGTAGATTTGTGTGGCCAAAGAGCTGTAAAAAATGGGTATGTGTATAATGTCCCGTAAAAAGACAAAAATATATTGGAGGTTACTGTGAAGCACAGTCTGTACTTGGGGAAAAGTCCCAAGCATTAAAAACAAAAAAAGGGAAAAAAAGGAAAAGAGAAAAAAAAGTCTACAACTATTCAAGCTGTAATATCAGAGTAACGTGATATAACTCAGCTATATCAATGCTTTGAAATCTTCTTGATCTTTCAAACAGAACTTTTATCAATACATATTTGCAAGCAAGAGCTGCATCCTTTCCAATGCCTCTGAAGCTTTCCTTCCAGGGAATTTCATATCTCCTTCCGATCCATGTAGTATCTCCACCGAGAGGAGTAAATTTCTTTACATGAGCCATCAGTTATGTGTAACTTGATAAAATACATCACCTGGTACTTAATTTCTCAGTCTATGCCTAAAAAATATAGCAAAGCCTATCAAGTTCAGGAGTCACAGTAGACTGTCCCTACCCAATGGACAGTACACCTAACAGGGATTTTCCCTGAACTTTTTCCCTGTGCTTCCCAAATAGAGTTTCCATGCCATTTATGAGAAAGGCTTGCAATAACTGAGTATTACACACAAGTATATTTTTTAATATGAGCTAAAGAGTCGACTGAATATCTCACTTTTGGCTTTTTTGCATTTTGAAACTGTTAGTGAATAGACTAAATTCTGATTTGTGACAATTAGCTCCTCATTGGATAAACTTTCAGAGCTCTGTCTGCTGTTGCTTATTTGCTTCCCTTTTCTTTGCAGGTAAAAGGGAAAAGCAGAAATCATGCTAGAGTGTAAATACCTTACAAATACACAGGTAGAAATGAAGGCAATATTCGCAGAGCAGGTCCTCAATAGATTGGGAGCTCAGAGTCATTTAGCTCTGAGTTTTAGTGTTTTCTCTTTCCTTGATTTTAGATACAGGGAAGTAGTTTATGAATGAAGTTTTATACTACATTTAAATGGAAAGTTTAACAAAATATATGGTGTA
The DNA here is from genome assembly GCF_000695815.1 of Acanthisitta chloris. NCBI lineage: Eukaryota > Metazoa > Chordata > Aves > Passeriformes > Acanthisittidae > Acanthisitta > Acanthisitta chloris. The sequence continues at coordinate 18,014 of NW_008663292.1, read as the reverse complement.
AGTATTGTCAGGAATTCTATTTCCTGGAGTTTTGAGGGGAAAAAAAGGTATTATTTCATCAGAAATTTTGAAGAGCAATTTTGAATTTCCAATAAAAAGAAATAAGGAAAAACAGCATATTAAAAAGAATGTTAACTTCATTAAGTGACAAGAGATGCCTGAAAAACTGAGTTAGAAAAAGCCATTTAGCCGCAGAAGCAAACAAATGGTCCACAGCCACAAAAAAGCATCAATGTGAATTACATCCTGCAAAGAATCATAAAACATGTTTGGATTACTCTGCTTTACATTTTCCCTATTTAAATATAAATTAAATACATCTAATAAAAGTTTAAAATTTAATGTTTTCCCCTCCTTTCAAAATATAAATATGCTTATTCCTAAAGGGGCTTCAGATGACACAGGGAAGAGTTTTAACACAGAACAAACCAACTTTCTTTGAAGTATCTCTACTTTGCCGCCGAGAAAGAACAAACCCTTGAAACTTTTGATGTGCAAAACTGGATTGTTGCATGATGGTTCTGTTTGTGGGACATGGACAGATTTCACTCAGGCAGTGAATGCCCTCAGAAAATAAAGCCCCAAAGAGACTTTGTTTTTCATGACAAAATTTGAGAATCTCTCATCTGCCTCCAGAAGAATGATGTTCTCCACAAGGAAGATTATTGCAATTCATTGTGTGAAATTCCACAGTTATCATATCCTCATGTGAATTTAATAAAGCTTAGCCTTAGCTGCTCTTGAACAGCAGCCAAGCATTTGATTTGTTCTATAGCATTTTATTCATTTATATGCATCGTGCTACCATCTGGAATAATAAAAACAAACAGTTCAAGCAGTTAATGTGTTAAAAAGGGGCAATGAAATAATGAAATATTCTCTTCCAATCCTCCCCCTCCTCCTTTTCTCTGCTTCTTTCATATCCATTTCAGAACTCATGTTGCCATTTCCTAATTCCTAAAAGACATTCTGTAAGAGGATTGTCAGGACAGATGCTGGAACCCTCACACAACTGAGCACATGCTGTCTTAGCCATGTTCAGTGTTTCAAAGCCAAACTACTGTAACTAATAAATCATGTTTGGGAGCTGAAAGCAGATAATTGCACCACTGTGTATCTTGTACACAGGAAGTATCAAAAGGCTTTTTTTCCCCTCCATTTAAATTTTCCTGGTTCGATTATTATTGTCAGAATTATTCTGTCATTTCTATCTGCTTTTAATATCCAACCTTCGTGATAAGTGTCTGAAAAGGTTTGATCCACTCATTATTTTGTGAGGAAAACAATCAAGACTGTCAACTTGCAGTGTTTTCACCAGAATGAGATGAAATCCAAATGAAAACTCAAAACATATTTATAAAATACGGAAGAATACAAAAGTTGATGAGCCATACAAATGAGCAGCAGACAGTGAACTTTGGGCTTCACCCTGAAAATGATCCACACACATAGATACACTTAAAATATTTACAGCTATAAGTAAATTTAATTCATTTGGATATTTATACGTAGAACTAATGGACTCATAAAGACAATTAAGATTGTGATTTCCACTGAGACACCTACATATTCTTGAGGATCCTGAAATAGCAAAACATTTGTATAGATGTAGGAACAAATTAATCTCAGAGAATTCCGAGAGGATCCCAGAGGAATCTCAGAAGATCCCAGAAATAGGCTGAATAGGAAGAATTATTTTCTGGCAAGTATTGATATGGCAGATCCCAATTCTGACAAGTATGCTCTGAGTACAAACGAGGAGATAACCTGTCTGGGATCCTATTCTTTTGTCAAAGAAACAATGATCTATGACTGAGGAAAAAAAAAAAAAAAAGATTGATCTGTTTAATGACTTGTGTTAAAACAGACTTTCCTGGATTTTCTTTAAGGCCCAGAAAAGGTTTCTCTGGTTCACAAGAGAAATTAAACACAAGGGAATTTCCAATTAAGACAAGGAAAAGCTTTTCACCATAGAGTTAGTCACAGAGTTACTAATGTTTCAGAAAGGTATTGGAACTTCGACCTTTAGAGACACTCAGAAGTCAACTGAACAATATCCAGAGAAAACTAATATAAATTAGTCCTGAATACCACGACTGGACTGAGTGACTTTCACAGATCTTTTGGAACCTGAATTATTCTATGATTCTATGATCTCTAATTTTATAGATATAAGAAATAGATGTATATTCTGTGACCCACCAACATACCCTAAATGGTCATAATATATTACCCAAGGAGATTTATACATGTGGCACTATCTCGTTTGGTTATTATCAGTGTTTTTAGCAAATGTCAAGTTGACACAACACCAAGTGCAAGATTTATATATTCCCAGATTCTTACACACAAAAAAAATCAGTTTCAATATATTAATATAAAAATAGGAAAATATATCTAGATAAGACATTCCTAAACCCTCTATGAGAGATCAGAAAATAAGAATCTCACAGTGTTACACCATATGTGGATTCTTTCACACCATGAAAGAACAAAGACATTATTTGATGAACAAGACGTGAGGTAATTCCAGATAAAAGTTGGCCAAAGGAATAATACACGGTCATAGTCTTACAGTAAACCTAATGAGGAAAAGGGGATTGGATCAGCAAAGGTTATTTAGCAAGAATTGCTTTGGAACTTTGCTTGTAGAATTTTCTTAAGCTACATTCATCAGATACTTAGAAGTTATTATCTTTGATTTAGCAAGTTTGATGGAATTCTCCAGCCTCATGTTTTCAAAATCAGTAGGTTTGGTGATTGCTTCATATGTAAGTAAACACCAATCTGTTTGTCTATGCTTTCTAATTAGTCACAATGTCATTTTGCTAGATTAAACAGCTACTTCAGGCCGTTCAAAAATGCATTCAGTCTTGCTTCAGAACAGCAAGAAATGTCTCGGAATACTGCCTTCCAGAGAAAATAAGACTGAAAAATATGAGAAAATTACCTTCCTTTTGTGCATTTATCTATGTATAAGCTTCTGTCGCCCTATAAAATGTAAAGCAAGAACTGAAAAATGAAGTATTCAGTGTGTCTGAAGGGACATATTTCTGAAAAATACTAGACACCAGTATTTGGAAGAGTAACTTACTGCTGTATTGAAGGAGGAAACAAAATATTTTCCTGCAGGATTTTTGTTCCCTCTCAGTTCTAGGACATATCACAGATCAAGGTGACTCAGCATGGACTGTGGAACAGTGAATACAACGATGCTGATCACTGCTGCTAATAACAACACCTCACATACCTCTACAAGTGGCAGCAGCTCTTAGTTGCAGCTCTCGCTGAGTTTCAAGTTTAACATGAGTTGGGAGAAACATTTCTTGTATAAATTGTAGTGTTTGGGTTTCTACCTTCGAAATCGATAGCAATCAACATCTCAGCAGGTTGGAGAAGTTGCTGCCTCCCTTCTGCAAAGCTTGAGAACATAATCCAATGTTTTCCTTCCCTCTTGAAGTACTGTTTATAAATATACTTATTTAAAAAGAACAGCACTTTCCCAGACCCAGTTTGGCTCATTGGTGTGTTGGATACAGAGAGTTTCTTCTTAATACCCCCCCAAAACCAGAGAAGACAGAAGGTAGAAAATACTTTTGCTTTCATAGTGTATGATTTTCAATATCTGTACCTATATGTCTATGTAGTTATAATTACTGGGTACTTGCAAGCAAAAGTACTTGCTTTGCAGTTTATTACAATATATTTCAAGAAATAAAATGCAATGAAGTTAGAAGACACTTCATTGTTATACAAAAATTGTAATTTTACCTCTGGTAAGTTTAAAAATGAAAAAGAAGGTAAATCATACCATAAACTTTTCGTACCATCTTCAAAACTAGAAATTGTTTCTCCCAGTCAAAACAGCAAAGAAAATTGTACCATATGTTTTTCCAAGTCTAAGCTGCATTTCTTCTTCACTTATACTTCAAAATGCATTCGTTTTCAAAGGGAGGGAAACAAGATTTCTAAAAATCCATAAAAATCAGTCAGCAATGAAAACACCTTACCTTTCAGTCCAAATAAACATGATAGGGGTCACTTCTCAGCTCAGATAGGAACACAGATCCTTATGTTCACATACATCCAAAGTTAGCAGGCAGCATTATGCTACTTTGATCCACAATAAATCCACACTAATCCAATTAAGAAAATATGTCAGAATGTGACTCAGAACTGCATCTGCAAAGATCTCTGATGTGGCACTTTAGATTTGGATTAAGCCATCTCAGCACAATAATAATTATACACTAAGAAATTCTTCCTGTTCCCTCATCCCTTTCCATCCTAAACTTCCTAAATCCTGCACATGGTCAGGACTTGTCCATGCAGACCCTGGCAAGTTTGGTCATTAAGACAAGCATGAAATCTTGAGTAATTACCAATTAAGGAAATACCCTGCAAATTCAAAGGAAAGGAGGTACCAAATTCCATACACCTGTGTGAAGTCTGTGGAGTAATTTGCTTATGTGGGACACATTGCACTAGTGTCTGGAAAAGAATTTGTCTCCTATTGTTTTCTCTTTCATAGAATAGAGGGAGAAAAAGACCAACAGCACATCAATGGTTTAGATACAGATCTAAAAAACACACGGAAATTCAGCTCATAATCCTTAGCTGCAATTCAGTGCCGAGAAATCAAACCTGTTACCATCATTCAGTTTTTACTGGAAATAAGTTATCCGAGTTTGAATGCACAACTTACACAAAATGCTAAAACCTACTTAAGAGGTTGCAGAAAGTCAGTAGCACTGAAAAATTCCTGATATCATGCTTAATTAATATCCATCCCTATGCACAGAAGTATCTGCATTTGATTGGCATGGGTCTATTTATGAAATAAGCTGAAGCTCACAATTTGGAGAAAATACAGAGATGTCATTTTCACTACATTTTCAGTGGCAAAATTTAAGTGTATGAGTCTATACAGTAGAAAAAAATAGTATTTTAGAATACTGGGAGACAGTATTGGAATGAGTAAAAGCAAACTAGTGAAAGAAGCACAGAACTAAAATTCAAAGCTGTACTTATATTTGTATCCTAAGCTCCAAGTCATCAAGAGTCACTTTCTAACATGCTGAGGATTCAGTATGTTCTCAGAAGGGAAGTCTAATCTTTCCCAAACTCAAATAATGTGGCAAAAATTGAAATCCTTAGTGTTTGGCTACACTTCATAACAAGATATACTTGTCCAGCCACTGCCTATAACCTTTGCTAGCTGAACTTGTGGCAAATGTGTCTGGACACCCTCATGCTCTTTTTTGTACCCTCATGTAAACAAAATACACACAGCGATCTATAGAAACACACACACGCATAGAAACACTATCAGATGATGTGTGACTTGGAATTCCCACTTAGACCAGATTTCTTTGGAAAAAAAATGTAGACAAAAGAAAGGGGTGTGAGGTATCGAAAGAAGTATATTTCTGTGGATAAAGTACTGTAAAGTGGAAATCTGTGTGATAAAGAATCCTAATCACTGTGAAAAGTACCAGCCTCTGTATGGATTTGATGGTGTTCATGCATGAAGCAAAGAGAGCAGAGGTGCAGTTACAAACAGGTCTTCTCCAGAAGGGATACAAAGGTAATCTTCAAACAAAATTTATTTTAGAAATAGATAAATAAGACATAAAAGGAACAGTGCTCAGTAATTCAATATGAAAGCAAAAATAGATATTCAAATTATTTGTTAAAAAGATTTTACAAATAATACTTAAGACTAGGATATACCATAAATACATGTTTTATGGTAAAATGGGAAATCACCAGTAATGTGTAACCAAAAAAAAACCCTGCAGCATTCCAGTTCGTGTTAAAAATATACTTGTATTTACATCACAAACCAGCTTGGTTCCTGACAGCACCCTACTGCCCTTCAGAAGTTCTCCATTCAATGAAATCCAGGGTTTCAATCCCCCCAAAGTCCCATCTCTTTGCTGCTGTGACAGACAGCTTTCCATCACCCTGCAGACTGCCTGCCACAGCTTCCCTCCCAGCAGGGTGTGCTTGAGGTCCACTGCATGGAGCTTTGGTAGACACATCCATGTGGAATCCAGGCATGGACAATATGACACTGGATGCAGATGAGCACATCTGAGAGCCAACTTTGGGTGTTGGAGGGCTAAAAGCAGCAATGTGATGAGTTTATTCTGTAAAACTGGCAACCAATGAAGAAGTTTTCTTTTGCTGAGCCACACACAGCACTGGAACCAGCCAAAAGTAGACTCTAGGCTTTACCTCTAGACACGGAGCTGTCTGCTCTGGGGGCAGGTGCCAATGTGCACCACACAAAAGGATGAATCTCTTGGCAAGTTTACTGAGGTGACTGCAATAAGTACAGTCTAAAGCCTAATAAATTAACTTCTTGATATTCCAAAGGAAATAGAATGAGTTTACAATTTCAAAAACAACATTTGGTCAATTCAGTGATTTTTGCTCTTAATTTACCTTGACTTTTATGCGGACAGAAAATAGTATTTCTGCAGGGGAAAACCTTTGAGAAACAGAGTTGGTTTTGAAGCGCATACACCTAGCTTGGACCCAGGATGCTAATATTAATTTTACTTTTTTTTTTTGAGAAATAGAAATTTCTGACTGGCCTCCATTTATCCTTCATCACAGGAAAGGGTAGAAATTGATATTCAGCACACATACATATTTGGCCAGTACACATTAGGCTTTCATGAGACTCATGAACCCATTGAACCTTGAGCTCAGATCAAGTTTTATACCAGTCTGTGAATGATTTTTCAAAAAGTGATACTTAGATGTAAGAAAACAAAAACTGAAACAGAGAAAACACATGAAACAATCACTTAAGAGGTTTTTGGCTTTCCCTTAAAGGATTTGGAGGGTTATTATACTTGGCTGTGCTGACTCATGAGAGACCCAGGAGGGAGATTACTGATTTGGACCAGTAATTAAACCATGTGATGTACCTTTAATTTAATTCATTTGGGTTTTTTCAACTTTTCAAATCATCCTAGATTCTTTTGCAATTATTTACTGGTCGACTAGAATGATAGGACCAGTGCAATATTAGGAAACATTAGAGCTTCATCTAGGTTTAAAAGCAAAAGAATGAGAAATCTCATGAAGCATGTTTTTCTCTGAAAGCACATATCTGGCACATCTGGTACAAGAAAGGTACTTAGCAAAGGTTCTCTTCATACTCTGCTTAAGAAAGTAGGCACTTTTAGAGGGTTTGCAGTCCTAAAAGCAAAACAACCTGCTGTAGTCTATCTATGCCTTGTCACTACCAGAGAAAAAACTGAGGGCAACTCTATGTTCTCTTGGAATGACTAAATTACAATGCTTGAGGTTAGATCAGATCAACCTAGTCCAATATCTCCACTCAGTATTCCCTGACTTGAAACAAAAAGTTTCAATGTAAGCACTGGTATTATTTGGTGCTTCTCCTAATCAAACTTCAATTTCATGTATAGGAGTTTTCTCATCAAGGAAATACAAACTAATTACCGTAAGAACAGAAATCTGAGGATTCATTGAAAAAAACAGAAACTCAAAGTTTCTTCCTGACAAACAACTCTACTAGGCCAAAGGGTTATTACTCTTAAACATCATTGAGTGCTTCCCACCATCCATCAATGAAGCACCTGCACAAACAATGGCAACAGCAATAGGCAGGCCCAATCTTTGTTACACTAAACAATACTTGAATTAATTCCTTACTCTAATAGGAATGAACTTCCAACTGGCTGAATTGTGGCACTGAGTCAATAAATAGCAGTACTGTATGTCTAACCACTGAGTGTGTTGGGTTTTTAGTCTGAAGCATCAATGCTGCAAGGCTATGAGAAATAGGAACAGCAAAACTGTCTTACAGATACATAAACTTCTTCCCAAGAAAATTATTTCGTTATTGGAAATGAAAACTTTTCTGTAACAGTCATAGCTATAATTATGCAATACAATATGCTAAATTACAATACGTACTTCATTATTAATAGAATTTATTTTACAGATCAAATAGCCAAATACACAGTTTTGAAAAGAGCCAGATAGCAAATGTGGAGCAAACTCTAGGCAACAGTCATGGGAGACATTCTGCAGTCCAAGAACTGAGGCAACGTGATTATTAAGTACAAGCCTATAAATATCTTTACATCAAACATACAGTAATGTGTAAGAATTCCATGTTGTAGTCTAATTCATGAATCATTAATAACCTGTTCTTTAAAAGAAAGTTATATATACTGTATACATCCCAGTTAAAAGCAGTGTCTGTAGTTCATTTTATTCTAGCAAAACTAATATTACATGTCTTCATATAAGTGCAGAAAACAGGGTTCTTTATACTCCTTTGCTTCCTAAGAGGTTTTGCATTGCATATGAATTCTAAGATTATAGATGATACAATATTAAGCATTAAGCCCTAAAATGTGAGGCAATACACAAGAACTTGCAACCAACCTGCAGACAAAGCTATGATGCTCAATTTTTCTTTTTTTAAATGAGCTGTGATAAATAACAAATTATAATGGAAAAAAACCCTTTTAAATTCAAAGTAATAACTATATAGAGTAATAATTTGGAAAAAAAACCACCAGAAGGCCACTTTTCCCCTCAATGTGCTGGCCAGCAGTTGAAAAAATGATGTATGTTATGCTTTATTTTAGGACACTGAAAACCAAGCCACTGGATTTATGAGGGATTTTTTAAATAAAAATACTTTCAAAGGTTAAATGTTTGGCACCTGTGACACAGATTATCTAGACTTCAGCAAGCAAAATGCAAATTAAAGTTGCTTTTGCAAAGTTCCATGAATGCTTTCCAGTTATTTCAGAGGTGATCATTTGTTACAAAAATGGTGTGGCTAAGAAAACAGGAAGCACTCATTTTTCACTACTACTACTATCGTGCCTCTAAAATGAGAAAGCAGTGACTTGATCAATTCTATTTATGATCCATAGCAGCAATATCATCATTAAAAATATTATGGAATAGATATAAATAACACTTAATTCTTAACATGTATAATGGTGCTCTAAGTGACAACAACCCATTTGTTTTTTTTCTTTTAAATGCAGGGAGTATAAAGAACTTTACATTCTCTTTTGAACATAGGAATAAAATTTATTGCTCCCTTTTCATATATTTATAGAAACAAAATTCCTAATTGCTTCAACTAAAATAAATAAGGAAAAAAAAATAATCTGGGACAAGAAGATGATTACAAGCAAAATCAATTTACCATAATCACCCACTGTGAAGAAGGATGGGTCACATTACTTTGTTCTTAGCAAAACTACGTTAGAGAACACTATTATAATAGCACAACGTACTAAAATTTCTTTGTCTTTTCCTTTTTAAAAAATTCTTGCCCTTGATACCTTTCAGTAGGGCATCTTGACCAGTTCATCGTCACTTCCAAACCCCTCTGGAGATCAGACGATAAATGTCTTCGGCAATCAGAGACAGGACAAAGGGCTTTCTCGTGCTATTTCCTTGTTTTCATATTTGCTGGTTTAACATCATTGAGTACACGTACGACTTCAGTACATAACATCAGCTGCGGTGACGTTCAGAGCTGGCAAACAGAGAAACAGCATGAGAAAAGCCCTTGCCTGCAGCATTTTTCCCCATAAATTGTCACGTTTGTTTCCAAATTTCTACCATGTCAAGCACTGTATGGTTTGAGAACTACTGTGCTTCTAAGTAACCAACCAGTGTTGAGGGGTGTGTGTGTTTTCAGCTTTCTACGCACAAGCAAAGCTCTGCACACATCTATATAGACATAGCGAAACTGCTGGGACAGAAGGAGCCACAGAAATAACTTCTATCTCTATTAGTCTAAGTTACTTACTAACTTTTTGCTTTACCAACTCAAAACCCAAAGTGCTGTTGCAAGATTAGAGCTACCAGAAGACTACTATGCTACCTACGACACATTCTACAGGGATTTTTGTAGCCTTCACTCAAGAGCTTTCCATTCATTCAACTTTCCTGAAAGCATAAAGTAGTTTTATTTGAAGAATTAGTTTGCATCTTTAGTCTATATTTATCAACAACAGAGTTAAGTCCTAAAAATTCACAGCAATGAAGCCATTCTGATCAATTATTTCCCAGGAAAGCAAGAACTATTGATACCACAGTCACCATACCACTAGCCACTCACTGGGCAGGAAATTGCTATCAGTTGCAGATTATTGAGTGCAATACCTTCTGGGAGAATACAGGAAAATAAAGAAGTGTGAAAATTAAACCACAGTTAAATCAGACTTAAGCCTTGGCAGTAGTTTGTAGCTATAAGGCATGTAGAATAATGAAGTTGGCTCACAAGGAGAAAAGAGTAAACTTCAGTTATCCTACTGAAAAGTGACGTGAAATGCACCTAATGTATGAAAAATTATGTTTCTACTGCCCCAAGGCAAGTGGCTGGTGGAGAGAGTGTGTTATTGTTGGAGCTTGCACAAAAATCACCTAATTATTAATGCTGTTACTTCATCTGCCAACTGCAGCATAACCTCAGACAAGGAGATATTACTGGGGGAAAAAAAAGTGCCTTTGTTTTCTCTGAATTAGCTTTTCCTGAAGTGTCATATTCAAAATCTTTCATTTTTTCCTCACACAAAACACAAATTTCTCTTTTACTCCATTCATGCTTTGTCTTTGCCTTCTACTATGAGGCAAAGGGGACACTTTGTAAAGTTATTACAAGATATTCAAAGATACTCAAAGTAAAAGATATTAAAAGAACAACTCTGAAGTAGATTTTCTTCAAAGTGTTGCACAGAGGAAAAGCATTTTCCTGACCAGCTTCACTTCAGTAGTGATGCACATTTAAATAGCTGCTCACTAACTTCTGATTCGCAGACTTTGACTACTATTTCAGTTAGAAATCTCTTCTCCAGATGTGAATTTCAGTTGTCCTTTTCTGAAATGCATACCTATGGCAGAAGATCAGCACCACCAGCGAAAATACCAGAAATTTCAGATAAAATAACAAGAATATTTAGAATCATAGTAATCAATTTTGAAATGGCTTTTAGGAAGGGTTTATACCAACAGCTATTTAGCTGATACTTAGAAGAAAATGCTCTTTGGGTGTAATTTACTTTGCATCTGTCAATACAAAATACCAGTGTAGTATCTATAGCCTTTTACATCCCAGAAGCATCAGCCCTGCCTACTGATGAATACAGGATTCTAGATTAAACTCACTTGTCTCACTGTTACTAAACAAAACAATAAATCCTGCAGCTAAGGATTCACAGGACAGGTTGAGTTTTCAGCTATTAGTTTCAGGAACAGTGCAATATTCTTTCAATTCACATCCTAAGCACACTGGTCTCATAGGGAGTGGGAAGCTATAATGACATTTCACCACACTTGAAATCAGAAAACCAAATATACCATAATTGTAAGCAGGTCTAAGCAGTCAGTGATGGAATCACAGAATTGAGACAGTGGGGCCCCAAAAGGCAATGTATTTGAAATGAGGTCTCCTTCCCAAGCTAAGCTCTGTAAGGAATGTAATGTCTATCTCCACTCAGCTCCTGACAAACAAGCTCAGCAGAGACCACTGGGTCACTTGAAATGTCTATTCCTAAGTACAGAGCAATTCACAGACAATAGAATCCTTCCAGCTACGATCAGCTAATGAAGATTTGCATTAGGAAACATGAGAAGAAGCAATCTGCTTGTCTGTTCCCTCCCTCAACAACTTCCCAAACATGGTATAGTATTCTAGCAGTGGAGCTAAATTAACATACAGACCAGAGTCCACTGTGGGTCAGGGAAAGGCATCAAAAAACATGGAATCACAGACTGAGAGCACCATTGCACCTTCCAACTCTACCAGTGGCAGAGCTGCTGCTTCCAGGGACACCCACACTTCAATAATACTGAGAAAAGACTTGTTCTTAAAGTTTAAAATGACAACCCAAAAGGTCACAGGACCCTTCCTGAGTGACTAGGTGTACATTTTCCAACATTTCTACTCTTCCCATCCCATGCATTAGACTATTTTCAAATGAAAGAACACCTGAAATAGCACTGGTTAAAAGAAGGGGACGAGAAGAAGGAGCTGCAAAGTTCTACTGAATCTTTGTGGCATTAAGTTCTTTGAACAGAGCTGCCACACATAACTCTGTGCTTTATAATTATGGCTGTTTTGACTAGACAGGCTGATACCTCGACAGGCACTGGAATTGTCTGAATGCTGTTTTGAGGAGTTGAGCAAAGATTTCAGATTTTTGAAATTGTGTTACATGCTGCAAGAAAACTAGCCTGGAAAAAACTCCTCTCTCTTCTTTTCATCATTCCCATGCAAATGCAAAAAAAAAGAATCAAATTTGTGTCAGTCTGGAATACTTCACACAGTTTGCTCCCACTGAGGTAAATGTCAAAGATAACTGAGCTCTTACAAAGTGTGCAGACAAGTAAACTCTAAAGGTGCTGTGCATTGCTGCACCAGAGAAATACACATTTCTTTGAGGCCCATGACCACCAAAACAATGGAAATCTGATGACATGGAAAATCAGTTTGATTTTATAAGACTCCAGATATCCTGGTTTGAAAAACCTTATTGTTACTATGCCCCTTCATAATTTATCACTTGGCGAAACTTCTTCAGAAGAATTCTCTCTCCTACATCCCAAAAGAAAGATGTCATTCTGAAGGTCTTTTGCCACTAGTATTTATTAATTCCTACTGTAACTTCAAAAGAATGTTGGTGCCTCTCCCTCTTTCACCTTCTCAGACAAATGCAACAGGATCTTGACCTCTCTCTTAGGGGACATTACATTATGGCAATACTTTTCCCTCTTCAGCTTCCTGTAGTTCATGATCCAATGCATCCTCAACTGCTTCAGGAGTCTCCATTCCTTCTGCATAAAAATTTCGGCTGTTGCACTGCTTATTTATTTGCCCACACGACCACTAAAGAGATATTTTGGGGTTTTGAGTAGAAAACCCTTTCCATCTTTGCTTGCATGTTTTTTTGAGTACAACTGTTATAATGACTTTCTGTCATTTTATAGATCACTTAGACAAATTTAGCAGTAAAGCAAAGGCATCATTTCCTGTCTTTAAAGACATGAATCAATACCATTCAGACAGACACAAAATTTAATAGCTTCCAAAGAAAACATATATTTTTAGCTGTAACTCTATATTATTTCAAATATCTGAGTAAAAAGTCTTGCATGGACAAAACTAGCAAGAGTGGAGATGTGCAGCCTCATTAGAAACTGAAGAGATACCAGAGTGAGTGGAATCTTCTTCAGACAACTCTAGAGTCACCTCCTATAGCTCCACAGGAGATAAAACTATCCAGACTACAACACACAAAGCCAGGTTAGGAGTAGGACTAACTTTTAAGAGATCCACTGAACTTTAAGAAATTCTTTACTTGTTTTTACCTGTCATGAAATAGAATTTTCAGTTGGTCACAGGCCAACACAAAGTATTTCCTCTAATGGCCTTTCTTGCCCAATTTATGTAAATAAATGTGTTCATGACATGATTTATATTTATTTAAATAAGTAATAAAACTGTGAATTTGTGTGTTCAAAGATGTTTTCAAATTAGTGCAAAGAGCCATTGATGGTGAGTAGTTAACACTTTCTCCACCAATGTGATGACTTTCATGCAGAAAAAATGTTCCTAAAAAGAAGGATAGCTGTGCTTTTAACAGAATCACTACAAATGGTAACATGAATCTCTTTTTTTATGCATTCAGTTTATCATACTAACAATTTCAGGTACAGCTCCACGAAGACAGGCTAATACCAGGTAGTGAGCATGAAAAACCTCACAGTTCTATTCTGCTTCCCCAGATAGAAAGCCCCTGTCAGAGACCTTTAAGGTACAGATTAGAGAAAAAGCTCTTTGCCCCAACCAACTTCTGCAGAGGAGAATTGCTTTCCATTCCACTTTCTAGGTTTTTACTAACACAGAAGGACTTTGAGAGTCATGAGCTTTCTTTGTTAGCAGCTTTACTGCACGACAAAGTGGCTTTCAGCAAACAATGGCAGAAGTTTTTTTGACTCACAGGAACTATACCAGAAGCTCATTGAAAAATCACTTAGATCAGGCCTACAGGAATGCTGAAAACAGGAGTTATGGGAGTTCAAACAGATGAACAAACTGGTAAGAAGCTTTTCTAATGTGCCATTTAAATGAACACATTCAAATACCTTTGACAGAAAACACTCAAACCTTGAAGCTCTATACATAGTGATACAGACAACCACACAAATTTGTGTTGGGAAAGGGAACAAAGAATAAAAATAACAATATGTCCTGCAATTTTCAAAGATATGATGACTGCTCTGACTGAACAGCTTTTTTATGCATGTTGTTATCACTATGGTTGTAATAAAACAAAGCCCACAATCTAAAACTTCAAAAAGCAAAAAGTCTAACAGACTTAGTCATGCTGAGGATTTGTTCCCAGGCAACATTAAAATATATTACCAATCGCATAATAAACTCTCCTGAAATATGTGTTGCTTTAATGATTCATTCCTTGACCAATAAATGCTTAACTAGAAAATTATTTTCACTGAAAACTTTGTGCTCCTTGTGAAGAAAGAGAAGGAAAGTGAAGTAAACAGAAAGACAGCAAAGCTTTATCAAACTTTTCAGAATATGGATAAACATTAGAAGCAATTCCAGTAACTTGAAGCCTTTCTGTAGGGTCTTGAAGAATAAAGGGTACTTTGCTTCTCAATTTATTTTTAGCTTTAAGCTGAGGATTCTTTAGACATTTCCTTTGTTGTACTGAATTTCTGAGAAGCTAATACCTGGTTTATCAGGCAGAGCAGCAAATAAGTGAGAGCAATTATGCTGATGCTTCTAATTTTTCCCTAACTTTGCCTGTCGACTGTGTCATCCCACCAGCTTTAAGTAGCTCTTAGTCTGCAAATGGCACTGCAATGCTCAGAGGAAAATCTCTGCCTGCTTTTGAGAGACCTTGAAGGAAAGCTATGCCCAAATGAAGGCTGCAATTCCAGACTCCATTAATATTAAGAACCACTTATCAGATCCTGTAAAGCTTTATTGCTTTCCACCTGGCCTAGATTACTTCAACTCCTGAGCACACCACATTGCAGAGGACAGGACCACAACCCTTCCTGCCTTGCTGAGCTGCTCGAGGTCCTGCAGGGAAGCAGGAAGTGCCATGCTGCCATCTGCAGTCAGGATCCCCACCAGAGTGATCACTCACTCCTCCATCCCCTTACAGCCAACACTCCTTTTCTCCTCATTTTCTCCCTTATCACTGCTGAAGCTCAAACTGTTTACTTTACAATGCCTCGATCGAACATTAGCATTCAAACTTAATCCTTGCAGAACAACTTATTTTGTAGTGCTTCAAGCTAGAGCTCTAGGAATGGCAGAGTAAGAAGGGAAGGAGGAAAGCACCTTAAAAGTCCATTACCTGTCTGGTGTGTATGGGGCCTGGGGTCTTGAAGCCTCCTTGACAGCTGCATTCAGAAACACTGTAAGGGTCCGAGCTGCTGGATGAGCACTTGGAAAGCGAGTCACAGCCCACCACAAAGGTGTTATCTAGAGGCAGTTCCTGAATGACATGGTGCTTCTTGGGGGGTACAGGAGTCTCAGGTTTAATTTGAAAGGTAGGCTGTGGAGAAGCAGACTTGTAGTGCTTTGCTAAATCTGGGCTATCAGGCTTAAATGTGGTTGGTGTGGTGGCCCAGTTATATTTTCCCATAGTCTGTTCTTCTAGCTCTACAGGAATGTCTAAAGTGCCATTTATGTGCTCGTGGCCAGGATCATCAGGCTTGGATTCTTCAATGGTCACAAAGTTAAGGAGAAGACTTTTTGGAGAGCGCTTCTTCTTCTTCTTCTTTTTCTTGATCTGCCTGTTCTCTTGGTTTGGGGAAACCCATTCACCACTCTGCTTGTTTTTTTGGACAACCTTGTGCCTGGGCGTCTGGCGGCACCGTACCAAAGCAGTAACAAAAATCACCAGAATAACTGTCATAGTGCCTGCAATAATGGCAATGATGATCTTGACATAATCATTGGTCTGTGGGGTTATCTCACCATCCCCAATGTTCTGGCCGACTGGAGTTTCCATGTTCCTGCGCACTAACTCTTGTACGTAGGAACTGTTGGTGACCGTCTCGTTCACAAACAAATGTACAAGAGCTATAGTGTAAAGAGACTCAGGCTGTCCCAGGTCATTGACTTTTATCACCAGTCTGTGCAAGCCATGATCTGATGGAATTACCTTCTCTTTCAAAGTAATATTGCCTGTTAACTGGTCAATTGTAAACAAGCCCCTGGAGTTCCCACCTATGATGCTATAGCGGAGCTCTGCATTCATTCCCGTGTCATTATCAACTGCAAAGACTTTAGTAACCACAGCCCCTGGGCTGGCTGACGTTGGAACCAACTCATAGGAGTAATTAGATGAAGGAATAACAAAAACAGGCCTGTTATCATTTACATCAACAACATTGATGGTCACTTTGGCAGTTGAGGAACGCTGCAGTCTTCCACCATCCACAGCTTTCACCTGGAAAGTATATGAGCCCTGCTGTTCCCTATCAAAGGTGATATTAGGCCTGATTACACCAGTAAGTGGATCGATAATGAAATTATCTCTCCCATTTAAGATGGAGAGAGTGACCGCAGCATTCTCTCCCGCATCAGCATCTGTGACTGTGATAAGCCCCACGGTGCCATACATGGGCAGGTTCTCTGGCACATAGAAGTTATACTCGTTATGTGTGAAAGCAGGGCTGTTATCATTCTGGTCCAGCACTGACACTGTCACCGTGGCATTGGTCTGCAAAGGGGGCATCCCATTATCCTTAGCCAGCACAGTGAAAGAGTACCTGTCTTGCTTTTCCCTGTCCAGCTTCCTCACTGCTGTCAGGATGCCTGTCCGGCGGTCGAGGTTGAAAATGGGGGGAGCATCAGAACCCAGGATATAGCTGATCTCAGCATTGCGCCCACTGTCAGCATCTGTAGCACTTATCTTGGTCAGCTGAGTACCAGGAGCGTTGTTTTCCGGGATGGAAAGACCTATGATAGGCTGTGTAAAAACTGGAGCATTGTCATTTTCATCCTTAATTTTGATCAGGAGCATTGCAGACTGGTTTAGGGGAGGTTTCCCTGAATCTGAAGCCACTATTTTAATGGCATATTCCCGTGTTGCTTCATAGTCCAGAAAGGTGGCTGTCTCCAGGAGAAACTGATTATCAAACACTGGCTTTAGCCTAAAAGGGACATCATGATCTGTAAAACAAGTAACTCTCCCATTCTGATCAGCATCCTTGTCCATCACTGTTATCAATGCAATTTTAGTATTAAGTGGAGCCTTCTCAGACAAAAGCACTGTCCCATTCACTGGATTGATGATGTATCTTGTGTCTATTGATGGGACATTGTCATTAATATCTGTGACATTAACAGTCACTGTTGCTCTTGATGGAGTTGAACTGCCATCACTTGCCAAAACAGTTAATTTGTGTACAGGAGACTCCTCCCTGTCTAGTGGTTCCCTTATAGTGATGAGGCCAGTGGTGTTATCAATGGCAAACAGCCGTTTGGCCAAACTGGAGATCTGGTTGCTGAAATAGAAGTGGATTTGTGCATTGGAGCCCAGGTCTGCATCAGTGGCATGGAGCTGGGAAACAGAGGTGCCCACTGGAGCGTTTTCTGGCACACTAACTTCAATGTCATTCTCTTTGAAGACAGGACGATTGTCATTCACATCCGTCACTGTGACTTGCAGGATGGCAGTGCTAGATCTTGGAGGGCTTCCACCATCTTCCACTTTTATTTTCATCACATAGGTGTCCTTCTGCTCCCTATCCAGGATCTGCTGGACAATCAGTTGAGGCCACTTATCTCCCTCGGGTGTCTCAGTTATATCAAGACCAAATACATTTTGACCCTACAAGACACAGAAAGAACTCACTTTAGCATAACAGTGTATTTTAAATAGAAAAACATCTCATTATTCTTCTGTCATGGAATATATATTTACATATATACTCTATACCATAATATA